>NW_020925365.1:534183-630906 GCF_003984885.1 Neopelma chrysocephalum | reverse complement strand
AAAGTGATTTCTGTCCATCAAGCCAGAGGTCCGTGTGTCATTCCATCACAATCCTTGAGTCCAATCTATGACCTAACACCACCTTGTCAACTAGACCATGGCACTAAGTGCCACATCCAGTCTTTTCTTAAACACCTCCAGGGACAATGACTGCACCATCTCCCCGGGCAGCCTATTCCAATGCCCAATCACTCTTTCTGTGAAGAATTTCTTCCTAATGTCTAACCTAAACCTCTCCTGATGCAGCTCAAGACTGTGTCCTCTTGTCCTATTGCTAGTTGCCTGGGAGAAGAGAAGGACCCCCACCTGGCTACAACCTCCTTTCAGGTAACTGTGTCACCAAATGGGATGAAAGAAACTTATCCAGCACCAATTTGTGTAGGGGACGTGTTTTAGGGATGCTGGAAGGGGCATCCTGGGAGATGAAGTCCCAAATGTACTCCTGCAAACATGGGCATTGGAGTACCCCATGGTTATTGGTTAAGAGAATCCCATGTTGTTTCAAAGTGCATACAAAAGGTGTTGTTTGCTTCCAATAAACGGATTTGGTTGTTTGAACCCTCAACCAACCGGGTCATGTGGGCTTATTATTTATTATATTAATGTCGTGGTTTGACTGTGGGCTGGATTTCAAAACTCTCATAAATTTGTTAAAGGGTGAGAGAAACTCAGCACAGGCAGAACAAACTCGGCATGGGTAATAATATTAAAATTTATTGCTAACAGAATAGAAACTATAGAAACTAAAGAGCAAATGAATACACAGTACTAATACAATTTCTACCACCCCTCAGTCTCCTCCCACATCAGTCCAGGAGAAGAACCTTCAGGGCAATAGCTAAAGTCTCTCTCTCTCTCTCTCTCTCTCATCAGGGTACGGGGGCTTTCTCTGCACTCCCTACTAGCCACTCGGTTTCCACCACAGGCTATTCTATGGGTTGCAGGGGGACAACCTGCCTCACCATAGTCTTCATCCACGGATTACAAAGAATTAAAGCTCTTTTTTTTCCCTGTTCCGTTGAGGTCCCTCCCAGGGGGTAATGTTTGGGGACTCCTCCAATTCGGGTCCATTCTTATCCCCGGGTTGCAGGGTTTTGGGTTTCTGCTCAGTCTCTTATACCCTGATAACTTTCATTAAAGTCCTTACCCAGAAAAACCTGCTCAGTTTGGCTTCTCTCTCTCTCTGAGTTGCAGGCAGCAGCTTGGTTGCAATGTGGCGGGGGGAGGGGCCACCCCCTGTGGTTCCCAGTCTGGTTGCCCTGGTCCAAACTTCATGCAGGGCGCCTCCAGGCCCCCTTGGCCTGTCTCTCTCTAACTGTTTGATATGGTTTGAAACTGACTCCCTGCCAAGTCCCCAAACCTCACCACAAGACTCCCCCCCCCAAACCAAGGGAGAAGAGGGAAAAAAACAACCAAGAGAAACGAAACACAAGAGAGACAGCTAAAGCAATATGTATAAATATATTTACACTTATATTACAGTTATATAAAATTGAAATATATGTACAATTTCAAAAGGAAAAGAGAAGGGGTAAGGGAAAAAAGGAACAAAACCAAAATAAAATATATATATATATATCCCGATCAATAGCCCAAGATCTAGCAACTAAAAGAATTAGCAAAGAATATCTTACTACTCTCCTTGGGACAACAGAAAGTCGCGCTGGAACGACTGCCAGCAACCTCCGTCTCCCAAGGTCGGCAAGGCCTTACCAGGCCTCACTCCCCAACACAACAGACTCAACAGCAGGGAAACCTGCACCTCCAAAGCTACCGGAAGGAAAGAGGGGCAAAAACCTCTCCTCCTTTCTTCTTATACCCTGGCTTACGTAAAAATCTTAGTGAATACTGGGTAAATCTGGGCACTTCCTTGGTTACAAACTGGTCACCAAGGAAGGACTAGACTAAACTACCACATTGCTTCAGTTTGTGTTGCTGCTGCTGCTGCCGGTCTACAGGGGCTTCTCTGCTCTGAGTCAGCAGCTGCCACTCTGGGCAACTTTCTTCTCGCTCTCTGGAATTCTTCTGATCTCTGCTTCCTGACTTTGGCCAGCAGCCCAGTCTCGACTCGAGTCGCCCCCTCCCCGGAGGTGGCAGCGAGACTGCTTGAAGTTTCTCTCTGCTCTGCCTGGAATTCTTTCTGCTCTGCTTCACGATTGTCGTTGCTGCCCCCCCCACTCACAGGGGGGAAACGGCGAGGAACTGCCACAGCCCTGGCCATAGCGCCAGGGCCACGGGGTGCCCAGGGGCACCCCCAAACTAGGGGACTCCCCTCGGCTACTTCATGGCTTTTAATTCTGTCTGCCCAACCCATGCCTTCTTTTCCGATCTATAAAATATGTTAATTTCGCAGAGGCGTGACCAAGCTTTTCCATTGGCTCTGCATCAGGAAATGCCACCCCTTTGGGGACAGGACCAGTCAAACCACGACAATTAATAAATGCCACATCTGGGGCCTGAAATTGGACCTTCCCTGTAACAGCCATAAATACAGACTGCCTTGCATCAAGGAAAAACTGCGGTAGCGTTCAGGACTAGCTTGTTTTAAAGCTGAGGAACGCTTTCTGGAAAAAAGCAAAGACATCGATAATAGCGTCAGGAGGCCAGCGCAGAAGACGGAGGGAGGACGCAACGCAGCGAACTGCTGAATAGAGCTCTGAAAACTAAAAGTGCATTCATGAAGGGAGAAAAAAAGCAGCAAAGAAAAAAGCGGCAAAGAAGAGACGCCGAGAAAAAAAAGCGGCAAAGAACAAGGTAGGAAGAGGGCATTGGGAATTCAGTTTCCTGGGAAATAGAAAAAGATGCAGAAGCTGTGTGTCTCTTGCTAAGACAGTACCCCACCAAGATCACACATGTGAATGTAATAGAACTGCTGTAATGGATAAAAATCATTGCGCCAGGGTTGGCAAAAAATTGGGAGGACGATGAGAGAAAGGTCAATGTTCAGCGATGTGGAAGCTTTCAGATGTTTGCCGACTTGGACGCAAGTTATGAATGCCCTGCAAATTGCTCAGAGAAAGCAGAACCCCTCCATAGACTCAAACACCCATTTTCCTGCACCCCCCCACCAATACTGCTAGGCGTAACCATTCCCCAGATTGGGAACAGACACAGCAGTGGGGGTAGGATCGCGTGCAACTCGAGAGGACCTAACAATAGGCTTGGGTTGGACTTTGCATGGGCAGCAACGGCGGGAAGGCAATGTAAGTTACAGTGAGAGTCTCGGTTTTGGCACACGCGCGAGCTGTGGTGAAGGGGTGCGAATTTTAAACCACGAATCCCGTACACAGGGGAAGTTTATGAATTCCCACCCCAACGTGGGGGAGGGGATCCCAGATAACTCACCCCCCTTAGTCGCTGATGAGCCATGACCTCGTGGAGAGAGAAGCGTGACATGGGTGCAGCCATCTTGCGCACGAAAGGGACCGGAACTTGGGTCATCTCTTCCGGCCCTGCAGCCATCTTGTCCAAACCGTGTGAACGGGGAGGGTTTGCCTTTTCTGTCATGGCGGACATCTTCTGGCATGCCACTACCGGGAGCTGATTGTGTTGATGCAGCGGGTTGTGAGGCATCAGAGGATGAAGGGGAGGAATCAGCTGTGGTTCCTCTAGGCGAGGGCGAGTGTGCAAGCTGCCTCCATGCTTCTGGGGGGGTCCGCTGGACCCGCTGTGCTCCACTGAAGTGGCAGCCGTGATGGAGCTGAGACTGGACCGGAGCCGCCCGAAACCAAGACGGGGGTTACCCCCCCTTTCGCGATGGAGTGCTGGAACTGTGCTGAGCCAGAGCAGTGTGAACTGCAAGCAAACGGCTTGCCCAATTAATCCCCTTTTACAGCGTGTCACCAGTTGGGGAAAGGGGGTCGGGGGCTTTCAGGAGCACAGGCGAGCCTCAAATATTCTGGGCAAAAACTATTCCTGCGGCACAACCAATGATGACTTGTCACACGGATGGATGCAAATTCAAAGGTTTGGTGGACACAGGAGCATACGTTACTATTGTAAAAGACACTTACTGGCCAGCTGACTGGCCCACTGTATTTCCTGCTTCCACTATCCAAGGGGTTGGAGGTATGCAGAGGCCTAGGAAGAGTGCACAAATGCGTACAGTGTTGGGGCCAGAGGGGCAGGTTGCCAAGATAGCTCCTTTTGTTGCTCCTATCCCATGCACTTTGTGGGGAAGAGATGTGCTAGGCCAATTTGGCACTGTCATGCAGATTGCAACTAGAGATGCTCAGGATTTTCACTGAGGGCCATTGACCAGCCATCCCAAGGACGAATTAAGTTGACATGGAAGACTCATGACCCTATATGGGTAGATCAGTGGCCCCTGAAAAGGAAACGGCTTGTTCACCTAAGAGAACTAGTCAAAGAGCAACTAGACGCAGGACACATAGTGCCAACCTCCAGTCCGTGGAACACTCCGGTGTTCTGCATTCCAAAGAAAAGTGGCAGATGGCGGATGCTGCAAGACCTAAGAGCAGTTAACTCAGTGATAGAACCCATGGGGGCATTACAACCAGGAATTCCCTCACCTGCTATGCTTCTAGCAGGATGGTCATTAATGGTAATTGACTTAATAATTTAACTGCTAGGGATTGGGTTTCTGCCAATGTGAGCATAGATGATCTCAAAGGAATTTGGAGTTTTCCTAGATCAGAAGTGACGGCACTGAGCTTGTTGATTAGTACTTCGTGATCTATGGTATTTAATACACCCAATCCTGTGCCAACCCATCCAGGTATATCTCTTCGAGTTCTAGTGTGGTGAGACCTAGTTGTCGGCCAGGCATTCCATCCTTTAAGACTCTGCTGTATGTAAGGCTGTCAACCCTTTTGTATATGAGATATGTCTACCTGCATGTTTATCTGAATTCTCTTCAGAGAATATGTGGGATCTAAAAGTAGTTTTTATTCATTTGATTGCCTTATTACATGGGGTCCAATAAAGGGTAAATTATGCACCCCTTTACAGCTTGGAAAAGGAGTTGTGGGAGTATTAATTATAGGTGGCTTGGTAGTAGGACTTTCTGTGGGATCTTCTGTGGGTTTGATGACAAAATATTCAGAAGCAGCTCTGTCTTTGCTAGTCCATAAACAAAACACTGAAACTGATTGATCCAACAATATTTTGAGTTCACACTGAGCTTTGTCTTCTTCACTTTCTTTTACTCTGTCCCATATGCAGGAAACAGGTCCTTTTCTTTTGAGCCAAGCGTCCATATTTTCCATATGGTTAAATGTAAGTGATGAGTTTTTCATAGGTGTTACAGTTAGTTTGATTTGTTCTGTTTCCTGCGTCAACATGCTAATACCTTTGCACCCTATCTGAATTTCATCTCCTTTTCTTCCCATTATAGTGTCTAACAAATCCTGGGCCTCATTCCAGTCCTGTTGTGTATATGACTGGTTGTTATGTAAAACATAAATGGCTAGACTTGGCTCAGGGTCTAGGTCCATGAGTGGTGCGCTAACCTATGGATGTGACCCAACTATACGTGCATTGGACCATGGCCATTCTAGAGTGGGGTTCTGTGAAAAGGTTATACTTATCCAAAGTCCAAGAATCAGCACCGGGAGGATTCGAGTCATGGTATTGGGTTTCTTCAGGAGTTCTCTTGGCTATTCTCTGGAGCTTTCTTGACTTGGGAGTAGTGAATCCAGGTGGGTCATTCTTTTATCCGAACTGCAGTGAAGGTAGTCAGCAGCACTTGCAAAGGTCCTTCACACTTTTCTTGCAGAGGTTTTCCTAAAAGATTCTGAACATACACCCAATCACCAGGATTAAATGGACGCAATTTACAGTCAGGCTGTTTGGGTTGGTGGTCCATCACCACCGTGGCATTTTTATCAAAGTGTTTTCCTACAGCTATAACATAATCATTGATGCCTTAAGCCCCTATTAGTTTTCTATTTTTCTAATTTTTGTAAGCTTTATAAGTTTTATAATTAGTAGAAGTAGATTTTAAAAGCAGCAGCCCTCGTTCCCTTACCCTGTAGTACAAGTAGTTTACACATTCCTTAACCCTCTTACCCCATTCCATGCTCACTATATCAATCCTACCCCTGAATTCAGTAGGAATGTTTAGTCTCTTGTCAAGGCAAGGCCTATACTGTTTAGAGAACACCCATATCTAGGCCTGAACAACAAAACAGAGTCAAGAACTAGGTGACTCTGTACCCTCTGTACCCCGAAGAAGATGAAGACTGATGAAGAGAGGGTCTCAAAAGCCCCCAGCCCCAATTCCCAGGGGGCGGGATGGGGGTGGACCAGAGCAAAGGCTACAGGGTGGACACACTTAGGATTGGACAGATAGTATTATAAAAGGTAACATCTCAAGCACAGCGAGTGTGCATCCTGTAACATCTATTGCCTTGGCACAATTAAACCCTTTCCTTATCTCACCCTCAATTAACTGCTCCTGAGTTATTTTTTTGGCATCAACATTTCACGGCATCATCATATACATATTGATTACCTGTTTGGTCTACAGCTTCACTATTTACAATCTGCATCGTATAATGTCGACCGTACAAAATTTCAAACGGACTTAGTTTTTCTTTTGATCTGGGCTTGACCCTTAACCTAATTAGAGCAATAGGTAAAGCCTGATACCACTGTAAATTGGTCTCTTGTCATATTTTAGAAATTTGTTGTTTGATGAGATGGTTCATTTTTTCTACTAGCCCACCAGCTTGAGGTCTATAGGGCGTGTGTAATTGTCACTTAATTTGTAATGCTTTACTTATTGCTCTTACAACTTTTGCACAAAAATGTGAACCTCTGTCTGAGGAGATGCTCCTTGGTACCCCGAACCATGGTATGATTTCACCTAGCAAGACCTTAATTACTTCTCTTTCTTTGTTTGTTCTGCATGGGAACACTTCAGGCCACCCAGAAAATGTGTCTGTCAAAACTAAAAGATATTTGTACCCACCTTTTCTTGGTAATTCAGAGAAATCAATTTGCCACACTTCACCTGGGAATTTTCCTTTATTTTTTGCCCCTTGGTGTATTTTAGTTCCAGTATTTGGGTTATTTTTCAGGCAGCACTTGCATCGGGATGTAACCTGTTTTATTGCAGTAAATAATTTTGGTCCTGCCACTCTAGTTTTTAGATATTGATAGAGTGGATCCAAGCCCCAGTGCGTCGTCATGTTCCGTTTTTACAAACTGCCATACCATTTTTCCTGGCAATATTAGTTGTCCCGTTTTCAGCTGGCCCCACCCACTGTCCAATAGCTTACCTCCATTTTTATGTATCCACTTATGGTCTGCCTCTTGGTATTCTGGCTGAATATTGGTGTCTAATTCCTCTGGTACTAGAGTTGCTATGGTTAATTCTTTGGTCCTTGCAGCAGCTAATTTAGCCTCTGCATCAGCTTTTCTATTACCTATTTCTGGAACGGTGTTACCCTTCAGGTGTCCCCTGCAATGCATTATAACCACCTGTGCTGGGAGTTGGACGGCTTCTAGCAACTGTAGAATTTCTTCTGCATGTTTTACAACTTTTCCTTGGGCAGTCAACAGTCCTCGCTCCTTCCAGATCACTCCGTGGGCGTGTACAATGGAGAAGGCATATTTAGAATCTGTCGAAATGTTTATTTGTTTCCCTTTTGCTATTCAAGGGCTCGGGTAAGAGCTATCAGTTCTGCCTTTTGTGCCGAAGTTCCTGCGGGTAAAGGGTTTGATTCAATTACCTGTTCTGTTGTGGTTACCGCATAGCCAGCCATTCTCACTCCTTGTTTCACAAAGCTGCTGCCGTCTGAGAACCAGTTGTCTGCATCCTGGTATGGTTCTTCTTTGAGATCCAGACGGATGAAATGCACTGCTTCAATGGTCTCCAAGCAGTCATGTTCAATTGGTTCTGCTGGCATTCGTCCTTCTAGGAATGAAGCTGGGTTGACAATATTAGTCACTTGAATGGTTACATCATCTGATTCAGCCAGGATCGCCTGGTATTTCAGGAACCGGGAAGGTGACAACCAATGGTCACCCTTCTGCTCTAGTACTGCTGAGACAGTGTGAGAAACTAACACAGTCATTTTCTGGCCCATTGTGAGTTTTCTGGTTTCTTCTATATTCATAATCACTGCAGCCACTGCTTTCAGGCAGGTGGGCCATCCTCTGGTCACTTCATCCAACTGTTTGGAGAAGTAGGCCACAGCTCTTTTATATGGTCCCAACTGTTGGGCCAAGACTCCTAGGGCCATTCCCTGCTGTTCATGCGAGAACAGCCAAAAGGGTTTTGTTACATCAGGCAGGCCTAATGCTGGGGCCTTCATGAGTTCCTGTTTCAGTCTTTTAAAGGCCGTATCTGCCTCAGGGGTCCAAACTATGATGTTCTTGGTTTCTTTCAGTAAATCATATAAAGGTTTTGCAAGTATTCCATATTGGTATATCCACAAACGGCACCAACCTGTCATTCCTAGGAAGGCTCTTGGGTCTCTCACTGTTTCTGGCTTGGGCATCTGGCAGATGGCTTCTTTCCTTGTTGTCCCTAGGGATCGTTGTCCTCTGGAGATTTCGTATCCTAGGTACACCACCTTCTTCTGTACCAGCTGCGCTTTCTGTTGGGAAACTCAATGTCGGTTTAAGCCCAAGAAGTTTAAGAGAGATTGTCCATGTTACACATTCCTCTTCTGTTTCAGTTGCTATTAGTAAATCATCTACATATTGCAGAAGAACTCCATCTCCCTGTGGTCATTCCCATTGTTCCAATTCTTTGGTTAATTGATTTCCAAATAGGGTGGGGCTATTCTTGTACCCCTGGGGTAAGACCGTCCAGGCAAGTTGAGTCTTTCTCCCTTTGCTAACAGATTCCCATTCAAAGGCAAAAATCTTTTCACTTTCTGATGCCAGGGTAAGGCAAAAGAATACATCTTTCAAATCTAACAGTGTAAATCAAGTCAGACTGTCTTTTAGTTTTGTCAAAAGTGTATAGGGATTAGCTAGTACTGGGTGTATGGTTTTTGTGATTTCATTTATAGCTCTTAGATCTTGAAATAGTCTGAAAAGTCCCATTTGGTTTCTTGACTGGCAAAATTGGTGTGTTGAAATCTGATTCACATTCTACTAATAACCCCAATTTTACAAATTTTTCTATTATCAGTTCAATTCCCTTCTTATCCTCTAACCTCAGTGGATATTGTTTTCTAATTACTGTTTTTGCTCCTGGTAATAACTCAATTTGAATGGGGGTTGCCTCTTTCGATCTCCCAGGTATGTCGGTGGCCCATACCAAGGGGTATATTTCACTTAGGATTCGGTTAATGTTTTCACTGCTATGTTCTTGTTTCACGCAACTTATGGCTAAACTTAAGGCTGTTATTAATTGTTCCTCATTTACCTGGAATTCAACTTTGCCTTTGTCGAATTTAATTACAGCTCCCAGATTTTCTAGTAAATCTCTACCCAGTAGAGGCTTTGGAGAATTGGGTAAATATAAAAATTGATGAATTCCCATTTGTTTCCCAATTTTATATTTAAGGGGTTTCAGAAAGAAAGCTTTTCCTGACTGGCCTGTTGCTCCCACGACTTGTATAAATTCATCACTCTTAGGCACTAGTTCTTGATTTAAAACTGAGAATGTAGCTCCAGTGTCGATTAGAAAGTCTAATTCTTTTTCACCTTCCCCTAGCTCCATTTTAACCAGAGGGTCTGCTAGGGAATGACTCACTGGTCCCCCCAGTCACTATTTTGATGGGCAATGGTAGCTCCCTCAGACCTTTTATTTGCCAAGCTAGGGCAGTCTCATTTCCAGTGACCCATTTGTAGTCAATAGGAGCACTGGTTTGGTCCTATTGCCCGTTGGGAGGGAAAACTTCCTCTCCCTCTTACGGGATAGCCACGATCTCTGCCTCTGATATTTGGCCCTGGGAATTTTGAGTTTTGAGCTACTGCCACTACTATGGCCTTCTTTGCTATTTTCTTATCTTCTTTTTCTCTATTGTTGTATACTTTCCAGGTCTCAATCATTAACTTTTCTAAATCTTTGTCTTCAGGATGCTCGAGTTTTTGCAACTTCTTTCTAATATCTGGGTTGCTTTGTCCCATCAACAATGCTAGCAATTGTTGTCTACCTATTTCTGATGCAGGATCTAAGGGTGTATACTGTCTCATGGCAGCCCTAAGTCTGTCTAAAAAATCTGAGGGTGTCTCATCTCATCTTTGTCTAACTTCGTATAAAGCTGCCCAGTTTATCACTTTAGGTATTGCATTCTGTAAGCCCACTGCAATCATCCTTCTGTATTGTTTTAACAATTCGTACTGGGCTGGGTCGTTAGGATCCAAATTCGGGTCTTCTGTCGGGAATATGTTCCCAATGTTCCTCATGTCTCCTTGAATGGCCCTTGTCGCAAGCTGTCCTACTACATGTGTTCTCGCAGTTTTTAATACAAGTTCTTTTTCTGTTTCGGTTAATTCTGACAGCATTAGGTCTATATCTTCCCAGTCAATATCTTGGTTTTTTGCAATTAATTCGAATTTCTTAGCTACCCTTTCTGGGTTTTCCCTAAAGCATTTTGCATCTTCTCTCCATCTGTCTAAATCACTTGCTGAGAGAGGTACCTTTATCCTTGCCTGCTCCCCCAAGGGTGACATTATTTGCCGAAGAGGGGCGATTGTATGGCTAATTTCGGTTTTAGTTTCCGCTTTTCCCCCCGTCTTCTCTCTAGCCTTTTGTTCAGCAGCCCTGGTTTGATATGGATTGCTAGTTCCTTCTTCTGGGTCATCTCTGCTTTCTGCTATGCTTTCCATATCTATTTCATGTGGGTTGCTGTGTCTCTGTTTTATGATTTCTAGTCCTTTCGGCTGTAGTTCTTGGAGGTCTATTATACTTTCTTCTTCACTATTCCTTCTTCCTAGCTTCAGACACTGCTGTCCAATGCTACAGGCATCACAGCAGTGATGCCTAAAATGTTGCTAAGGAAAAAACTCCGGAGCAGTTAATTGAGGGTGAGATAAGGAAAGGGTTTAATTTGTTCCTAGGAATAGATGTCACAGGATGCGCACGCCGGCCGTGCCTGAGATGTTACAACTTATAATACTATCTGTCCAATCCCAAGTGTTTCCACCCCGTAGCCTTTGCTCTGGTCCGCCCCGGGCCCACCCCCTGGGAATTGGGTCTGGGGACTTTTTGGGACCACTTCTTCATCATCATCATCATCTTCAGAGTACAGAGGGTACACAGTCACCCAGTTCTTGACTGTACTCCTGCAGTTCGGGCCAGGATTAGATGTCCTCGAACAGAAGAGGCCTGCCTTGACAAAAGACTAAACATTTTCTACTGAATTCAGGGGTAGAATTGATATGGGGAGCATGGAATGGGGTAAGAGGGTTGAGGAATGTGTAAACTACTTGTGCTAAAGGGTGAGGAATATAATATAGCTACTTCTAAAATCTACTTCTACTATAATTACATATAAAGCTTATAAAAATTAGCAAAATCAAAAAAACTAAAAGGGTCTTAAAGCATCAGATGCGTTCCTTCAGTTTGAAATTTTTCTGATCTTTCTCTAATGTCAAAACAAAGGGATCTTGGGGTGGGATGTTTATTCCACAGTCCCTTTGCCATTCGGGCTTATTTCTTAAAGTGAAAAACATTTCGGCATACATCACCTCATCCCACTTTTGCAATCTACGAAGGAACAATGTGAGTTGTAAGATTGTATTATAATTAATGCTTCCTTTGGGAGGCCACTTTTCTCCGTCATCTAGAGTGTACAATGGCCACCAGTCTTGGCAATATTTCAATAATGTCCTTTTATTTAAGTTTCCCCCTGGAATTCCACCCAATTCTTTCCAGTGTTTCAGAATACATCCTAAGGGGGTTTTTAAGTTTACTTCTTTACTTTGTTGGCTTCCCATTATTATAGGAGCTTAATATATAATTTTTGTGCTCTGTTTTAAGGGAGTACCTTTTGAAGCAAGGGTGGTTTAGTCAATAATCATCATAGATATTTATCTGGGGGTTGCGTGATATCACTCTTTACTCAGGCGTCAGTAAGATACCACCCTGTATAAGGATCAAAAGCCCACACAGGTTTCCAGCTATTAAAGTCTTGGATTATGAAATAATCGTACCCTTGTATTCTAGGTGTCTTTTGAATTTATTTAATACCTCTTGTAATTCCTCGAGTGCTTCTCCCCATTGGATTTCTTGTTCTAGTCTTGCCTTTGCTAAACTCCAATCTGCACCTTCTATTTGAGTTGGTTTCTTATGAATTTTCGGTTCCCGTCTAAAGGTATTTTTCAATCTATCCCACCACATCATGCATAGAATATCTATTTACAATGTACTGGTTGTTGCTGACAGATATTAATCTCCTAAGGAAAGACCCTCACCGGATCATCCAACCATCCGAGCGTCAGTAATATACCAGCTGACCCAGGGATCGTGTTCCCAAACTGGTTCCTAGTTGCAAATACTCTGAATTACTAGAGGGTCGTACCCTAATTCGTCTCTCCTCTGAACTAATTGTCTTACGAACTCACTTAGATGACACACTATCACATCAAGTAATTTTTGTCTTTGGGCCCTTTGCTCAAGGTCTAACTGAGTTAAGTTCCCACCGATGTCATCCAGCTGAGTGGTTTCTTGTATATAATCAAACTCTAATTTAAGTTTCAACACTTTCCTTAATCTGTTGCACTGTCTTAAAGTATTTCTTACTTTGTCCCAGCACTTCATGCATACAATATCCAGTCACTTCGTCCGTTTCTGGCCGGCCTCCTCGCAGAGAACACGGAACCGCAGAGTGGGACTCTGCACTCGCTTCGTAGTTAGACTACGTCTCACACATTCTCTTGCACACTACCACACATACTTGATAGAAAACTTTCCTACCTTATAATCTTTTACTGGGTAATTTGCGTTACCGAATAAGGTCGCAAGATGTCGCTATGGACCGCAAAATACAGGTTTTCTGCTGAGCAGTCGATCTATGTTACCACAAAGATACGAGACATCACTGTGGACTATAAAATATATCTTTTACAACAAATGTGAGTGAGATGTTACTGTTATTTGTCTATGGGTAAGGCGACAATAATATTTCACCCACTTAGCTCCTTCAAGACTTTGATTAGCTCCCCAACGAATACAATAGAAATTTAGAGTTTGTTCTAGCACTATCTCTTGCGTTCCTCTTGGCCCTAGAATATATTTACCACAGTTGTTACACAAAACTCTCACATATAATGAACAATGGCAAAGAGGACAAATTTTGATCCTAGGTCTTTGATATGTTGGTAAGATCTTATTTACCCCTTCTGAATTACCACTCCCCATACACAACTTTAAACATATTGCTGGACAATACACGAAAGCACAAAAGCGAACAAAAACAACACGGAGCAAAAGCACTTTTTGCACTGCAGTGGTGGGACTCTAACCCACTGTAAGACCCCTGTGGGACTCTAACCCACTACCTTAAGTACCTGTGGGACTCTAACCCACTGTGGGACTTTACCCACAACCATGGGGCAAATGCGGGGCATCCCCCGTCCTGTCCTTGTTCTGTAGTTCAATATACAAATATAAATACCTTTTAAGTTTAGCAGAAGCCCTTGTCCGTCGGTGTGTGAAGTCAAGGGGTCGGGGAGACTTTGCCAACAGAAGATCCGGTTGGGGGGCCCCAAGTGTCCCCAGGCCCCCTGGATTCCAGCATCGGTGTAGCAGGGTCCTGCCGCGGTCGCCAGAAATGATGCCCAAAAGGCGCAATGGAACTGTTTAGAGACAGAATTTAGCCTTTAAACAGCAAGGTATTTATTTAGGCAACGTTGGAGAGTGTGGCAAGGAATTATGGGAGTTGTAGTTTTTCGGGTTCTCATGCATGCTCAATCAATACTTGATTGTGATTGGTTGGAAGATCATGTGACATGTTTAAGCGCTGTATTTAAACCAAAGTGTTTTGTAATAAACCTTAATTCTGCCCTGGCACTTGATTGTGTCACCAGCAGGGTTTGTGCCTTATTCACCACCTCAGGAGAGCAAGCCAGCTTGCGCTGGACAAACTTGCTCTGCCTTCTCAGTGAAAAGACATGATTATATACAATTTCTATGAGGGATTACAACATTTTCACATACATATTCATATAATTGTAACATCTAGTCATAATATTCATAATAGATGGAGTCTGGGCGGAGTCTGGGGTGGAGTCATCTTTTTGGGGTGATGTTCGGTGGTCGTTCCTGTTTCTTCAGCCTCATGGGGTTGTATTTTCACTCTTCTTCCTCGGCTGAACTCTTCAACTTCCTTGATTTTCACTGACTCCATGGTGAATTTTGCAAGACTTTGGACTCAAGCCCCTATTTCGCCCCTTATCTATTGGTGTTCTTACCCTATCTTTATTTATGTAGGTGTGTGAGCATTCTTTTGGTGTACGGTACCATCTAATCCCCAAGCCCTGGTTTCTGTCTCTAGCTAAGCATTACATTCTAGCTGAGCATTACATTCTTCTGAGCAGAAGGGTCCCCAGATCAGTATTCAGAGTTAACTCTTTAGGCCCTAGCTCCGTTTCACTATTTGTTGAAATACATACTGTATGGTTTCTTGTTAACCACAGAAAGTATGATTTCTATATAATGCATGTCAGGTCACATACAGAAATGCCAGGTCCTATAGTGGGAGGTAATCAAAGAGCTGATGCTGCTGCTATGTTTATTACAGTGCCTAGAACTCTCGAGCAAGCTAAATTTTCTCATTCTTTTTTCCACCAGAACACGTTCTCTGAAAAGACAATTTCAAATCACCCTTAACCAGACTCGAGATATAGTCATGTCATGTCCAGACTGTCAACAAATTACTCCAATGCCATCCCAGGAAGGAGTTAACCCCAGAGGACTGATAGCTAATTGAGGTATGGCAGACAGACATCAGACACATAGTTGAGTTTGGTCAGCTAAAGTATGTTCATGTTACAGTCAACACGCACTCTAGATACATAACTGCCACTGCACATACTGGGGAAAAGGCAAAAGATGTCATAAGGCACTGGCTTAACTGTTTTGCAACACTAGGGACTCCAAAAAAGATCAACACTGACAATGGTCCAGCTTACATTTCAGCAAAGGTCAAGACTTTCCTAACAGACTGGGGAATCTCTCACTCCACAGGCATATCACACTCACCCACGGGACAGGCGATGGTAGAGAGAGCACACCGTACCCTAAAAGACATGCTCAAAAGACAAAGGTACACCTTCACAGCAGGAGCAAGAACCAAAAGTGACAACTGAAGAGATGGCGGACAAAGACACATAACTGATGATTACTACCGACAATGACCAGTGTGGCAACAATACAGAATCTTAATAAAAGTCATAAATGTGCATGTGAAGAAAGAGTGAGGCGGCCGCCAGTATGAATGTGTGTGAGTGAACAAAAGAGAATTGTGTGGATCATATGTGAGTGTACAAGCACTTTAAACACTAAGCCTTAAAAAGGTAACACTACCTCAGCCACATGGTCATATTAGAAAACTCCAGTTCATAACATTTATCCCCCAATAAACCCTTTTGTGGAAATAGTTGAATTTTCCATGTTCTACACAAACCCTTAGAAAAATAAAGGTTCAAGTTTCTTCTTTCTCCCAATTACATAAGTACGACCCAGTTTCATAAAAAACCCTCAGATCAATAAAGTTGTTGTTTATCCCGGTTACATTAAAACCTTTAAGAAGATACAGGTTCAGGTTTATATCAAGCAAATTCAAAAGGTTAGAGATAAAAGTTCAAATAAGTAGGTTTGTTGAAAAACCAAGGTAAAGCAGTGAGCTGGGTGTATCAGGGGTTAATTATGCTGATACTTTTGGTCTGTGTTTGGCCTAGCCAGCTGTACAAGTTTTGTTCTTTTCCTGCCAAGTTATGAGAAACAAGCACTGATAAAATGGGAAATTTGTCCTTGAAGAGAGTTCTTGTATAAACTATATTTAATTGGTATTCTGTGATTGGCTAATCATTCTCCAAGGTCGCTTGAAGGAGAGATTGAGGAGGAGGAGGATGAAGTAAACCCACCGACTCAATTAAGAAAGACCCCCCCAGGTGCAGTACGCAGGCACAGGGAAAGCCACGCGTGCACAGAAGAGATATTACTTACATAACCAAAGGGGTGGGACGGAGAGCCTCTGGCTGGGCGGTGCTGGCCACGCCGGCCTAGGTTGAGGTCACTTTGTTAATTGTATAAAAAGCAGATAGCTCTTTCTTGGAGGGAGCTAGCTTCACATCAAGGGCAACATTGCCTTTGGCGGGGATGCCTGCCAGTTTGTGGACTTACTGACTTTCCAAGGATGCAGCTTCTGCTATGGGTAATTATAGGCATGCTAGGTCAGTAAGATAACTTTATTGGCAGCAGCTGGGTAACTGAGGACGTCATGCTGGGGGCTTATTTCTCTCTTCCTTCCTCTTTTTTGGGTTTGTTAGTTTTGTTGGCCACCTCTTGGTAATAAATATTGGGTTTTGTTGAGCTTTCAACAGTGTCATGGTTTCAGGTTTCAGTATGTCCAAACCCCTCCCTGATACATTTTTGGTGACGAGAATGTCATACTGAATATGAAACACGCCGTTGCCAAGGACAAAGTAGGCTCCATAGGTGGGGTGCGTTAGCCTGTGGAGTGTGCTACTGTTTGTTGCTAGAGAAGCAAGACCTATATAGCTTATAGGGCTGTGTTGCTTGGTGCTGAGAAGCGAGACCTATATAGCTTATAGGGCTGCGTCGCTGGTTGCTGGAAAAAGTGGGACCTATATAGCTTATAGGGCTGCGTCACTTATTGCTGGGGGGGGCAGGTTGCAGAAGGTAGCTGCCTCCCTGTGCTTTTGTTGATTCTCGTGTTCTGTCTATTGTGTCATTGTGATACACCTGGTTTTGGCTGGGATAGAATTAAGCTACTTCCTGATAGCTGTTGCAATGCTGTGTTTTGGATTCAGTGTGAGAATGACACTGATAGTCCTGTAGTATTTCAGGCTCTGTAGAGAGCTGGTGCACATGAAAGCTGGGAGGGAGCACTGCCAAGAGGGCTGACTTCAATATGCCAAAGGGATATCTCATGCCATGGAAGGTTATGTCCAGCACATAAACTGGGAAGTGTCCGTCCGACAAGACTCTTTCTGAGTCAAGTGTTAGTGCTTGTGAGCATGTCAGGGAGCTGTGGGTGAAGGACATGGTGTTTAAACTCCGGGATGGGGGTCGTGGTGTTACCCCTTTCATTGAAGTGTCCTGGGTGGACACAGGAGTTTTTATATTCACTCAGGGATCATTTAGAGTCAGGTCCGGTGCCAGGCTACCGCCCCTGGAGCCGCCAGAGGAAGAGGTTTCCCCGTGGAGCTGCATTGGGTTCTATGTTTCTGGTAGCGAGGACCAGGACTCGGGGGGGCAGGCATTTTGCCCCTTGGGGCCATGCCGGGATGTGTTCTAAGCCTGGGACCCGGGGGGGCAGGCATTTTTCCCCCCGGGGCCACGCTGGGATGTATTCATAGTCTGGGACCCGGGGGAATGGGCATTTTCTCCCTCAAGGCCACGCCGGATGTGTTCTAAGCCCAGGACCTGGGGGGGTGGAAGGCATTCTCCCGCCCTGGGGCCACACTGGGATGTGTTCTAAACTGAGTTTACTGGGAGTTCATGCGGGGGGGCTGACAGGAGCCCAGCAGCAAACTGCAGCAGGCAGGGGGGAAAAAAAAAAAAAGAGAGAGATAAAAAATAGCTTCTGACTGTTTTTTTTTTCCTTTTCCCGACCCCTTTCCCCCCCCTCCCTTTTCAAAGGTTAGGGAGTTGGCAGCTGCAGCTGTAGGGAGTCAAGAAAAAAAAAGGAGTAAAGCAGCTCCTAGCTGCTTTTCCCTTCTCCTCACTCAGGTGGAGGGGGGCTGCAGCCTCAGCAGCTGAGGCAGCAGGGAGATAACTTTTGGTTTTGGTAACTTTAAAAGGGGGAAAATTGTTTATATAGTGTGTTTTGTGTTTTAGGCCAGCAAGCACCAGGTGCTGGGTGCACATGGGCAGTCGGATGCCTTCGCACATGTTATAGTCAGATTTAGAGAAGAAGGTTAAGAATAGTGTTGAATTTGATGAGGAGAGGAAAAAAGGTTGGAACTTCGAATTGATTGATTAATTTGTGCCTATGTTTGGGATCTGACTGTGTTGAAAGCTCTGTTTAGGGGGTTTGTGGTTATGTTTGTCAAGTTGGCATGGCTAATAGCATCTAATTCCTGGAATCCAGCAGACCCCAGGAGCTGGTTTCTCCTCTGAGGGCGCAGAGCAGCAGGGCCTCTTCCACACCCAACTGTGCCTTCCAGAAAGGTTGGATTTTTAGGAACAAGCTTTGTACGGAGAAGTCAATTAGAGAATTAACTGAAGCACTGCTTGGGATGCAGTCAAGGAGCTTTGTTTTCACGATGGTTGTGAAAAATTAGTTGCTGTGACTCTTCTGTATGTTGTGAATTAACCTGCATGGGGCCAGTGACACTTTGACCCCTGAGGGTGCTAGTGGATATGGGGTTTTATGGCCCTGGTGGAGGCAATGAGACAGCAGCTGCCAGCCTCAAAGTCATTGTGGGTTTAGGTTCTTGGAAGTTTGGCATAAAATTGATAAGCCATGTTAATTTAGGTTCACGTGGTGGTAATTTTCAGTTCACACGGTGGCCATTTAATTCACGCGGTGGGCACGTGTAAGCTGGGGTCACAAACAGACGTATCTCAAGATTTATGATTCTTGAGAATCCTCACGAACCCAGAACACTGCCAGATTCCTTGAAAGTATAACTGTTAAAACCAAGGTAAAGAAAATAAAAACAAGAGAAGAGAAAGAACAAGAACAGAATAAAACCTTAACTTGATAAAACTATACTTTTGTAACGAGGAGGGGCAATATGACACCCCAAGTAGATATTAAGTTGTAAGTATTGGGAAGGGGGCTTTGTTTGTGTTTTGTCTCCCACAGGACCCTGCTGGCTTCCAGCATGTTTGATGAAACCTTATCATGAGTGGCAAGAATTCTGGACAGAGATCAGTGAATGCTGAGCAGCACAAGACCAACCCGAATATCACGTGGAAGAAAACATATCCTAAATATAATTCATTGTGTCTACTAACTTTTACTAACTGGTGTAATGACTCAGTTATTGTGTGCCTGTCTCTCGTGTGTCTTATTGTCCACACCTGATGTTGTGATTAGTGTAATGAACAATGCCTTTCAGGTGATCCTTATTTGTCATTTGTGGTTCTCAGTGAACCTGGCCAGGGGCTGGGAGGATACAGCTACCACAGCCATGACTACTCCTGCATTAGCCTATTCAGTGCAGGTCATGTATCTTGAATAACAAAATGGATTGGTTATTCTTTTCTGCATAGCAGGTCTCATGTCCCGACGGATCCCTGGATCTACTATTCCATAGATAAGAAGGTCTATATTTCTTAGATGAGTTGCACCAACAATCTGTATGCTTTGTTTTGCATTACTGGTAAGCAACAATCAGAATTGGAATACTATTCCTGAACTGTGTGCTGCCAAGTTGTTCTGGCAGCAGTGTTTAAGGTAAAGGCTAGAGCTAAGCCCTGTGTGCTGGTTTAAAAGTTAACCAGCAGGGGAAATGAACTCAACTCAAAAGAGAGATTATAAATCAGAATAACAATTTATTAAAATAATGCAATAAGTACAATTATACAGACAGACAATTGGTTTTAACCTGCAAAACCCAAATGTATAACCCAGCACCCTGGGGCATGAACAAAAGTGGTGTTCCTTGCCCCCCCCCCGAGTTCAAAGTAAAGGGAGAGGGGAAAAACCTGCTGGTGGGAGATCTGCTGCAGTCTGGTCAGAAAGTGGTGATTGCAGTCCAGTTGAGGGTGGTGGTCTCAGTCTGGTTGAGAGCGGTGAGTTGCAGTCTGGTTGAGAGCGGTGGTCTGCAGTCTTCCTCTGGATCCCACGAGTGGTGCCAAGGTTCCGAAACTCCCAGTTTATATATTCTCCAGTTCAGGCGGGAGTGCTCAGTCCCTCCCTCAGAGCAGGGAATTCCATAAAAGGGCATGAGGATGCTCAGTCCCTCCCTCAGAGAGGGGAATTCCATAAAAGGGTATCAGAGCGGGGAATTCCATAAAAGGGTATGAGGACAGGAACATCTTCCCACCTCGCAGGCTTCTACTGACAACAGTTTCTGGGAAATGGCATGGAAGGCTATAGAATACACAGTTTTGGGTTACACCCATCCAATGATGAATTGGTCCCAGCTGTTCTAACTAGGACACCCTGGCTTCAGGATGTGAAGGACATATGTGATGCTGTGTGCAGAGTGTCTGCAATTGTGCTTGGTTTTGCCTCCTGGGATGGGGCAGACGTGTCACTGAGGGGGGAAAGAAGACAATGGAAAACTATAGAACTTGTAACATCCTGAGGCCTAATGGTCATCACTGTATAGAGCGATCCATTTCTGTGCTCTTCATGTCACACCAGTGATGTTTGTGAAGATCAGGCAGAACGGTGTGGTTTGGGGATTCTAAATCAGACACTGATTGTTTTGCAGTGCTCATATTTGTATGTATTTTGTCCCAGTAGTGTTACAGCAGGTGACAAGAATTATTTGGAATCAGCATATGACAGAAACCTTTTGGTTTACGAGCCTACACAAGATTATATATGATTGTGAAATAACAATATTTGAGGTGCTGGGCCTCACAGAAGAAAAATCCTATGTTGAAAAGCTGGTTGACAAGACTGCAAATGAAGGACTGATGTTTGTGAACCTCCCTATGGGCTCTGGCTCACATCATGCTTGCAATTTTCTTGTGATGAACTGGTAACATTCTAGTTAAGTGCAGAAATGATTTCACACTCAATGGTATAGTTAATGTGAAGATGGATAAAATTCTTTTACAGCATGGAGGCAAGAGATAACCTGTACTATCACTCCATGAGACGGAGGGGGATTGACTGCAGTCAGGGGTAAACTGGGGCAGGACAGTTTGCCCCCGATGAGACCTGGAATATGTACAGATAGTGCAAGCTTTCTGTGGGAGCGATTGGTGAGACCAGGATGTTGTCTGGTGTTGCATCAAACTCCAGATATACATTGCCTGTGATGGCTCCTAATAGGCCCATAAATTTGTGACTGGTAGTCAACCACTTCATACTATAAAAGATGAATCCAAATTATAAAAATTATGAAATGAGAAGTTCTGTAGTACTAGACTTTATATTTTGCAGAAATTCCTGAGATTCATCGCGTTGTCTGGGCCCATACAATTGGACACACCTGTTCATTTATTCAAACTCGGGAACTAGGTCTGCCAACTGAAAAAATATTATCTCAAGTACTGTTGACTCCAAGTAAATGACCACTGTAACCCACTTGGATCTCCTCACTGGGGATGGACATGATTATACTATTGTCTGTACTTTTGCTGTTACTCCGTTGTTATGTTGTTTACATTTTTGGAGATGACACTTCGTCAGTATGCTGTTCGAGTCATTTACCAGTGTCATGGTCCAACCATAGACCACGCGGTGGGATGTATCAGGGGTTAATTACACTGATACTTTTGGTCTGTGTTCGGCCCAGCCACCTGTGAAAGTTTTGTTCTTTCCCTGCCAAGTTATGAGAAAACAAGCACTGATAAAACGGGAAACTTGTCCTTGAAGGGAGTTTTTGTATGAACTATATTTAATTGGTGTTCTGTGATTGGCTAATTGTTCTCCAAGGTCGCTTGAAGGAGAGATTGAAGACTATAATGATGAAGGACGCCCCCAGACTCATTTGGAAAAGACCCCCCTGAGTGCAGTACGCAGGTGCAGGGAAAGCCACGCGTGCGCAGAAGAGATGCACTTACATAACCAAGGGGGTGGGACAGAGGGCCTCTGGCTGGGCAGTGATGACCACTCCTGCCTAGGTTGAGGTCACTCAGTTAATTGTATAAAAAAGCAGATAGCGCTTTCTTGGGGGGGAGCTAGCTTCACATTAAGGACAACGTTGCCTTTTGGCGGGGACACTTGCCAGTTTGTGAACTTACTGACTCTCCAAGGATGCAACTTCTGCTACTGGTAATTAAAAGCATGCTAGGTCGGTAAGATAACTTTATGGGCAACAGCTGGGTAACTGGGGAGGTCGTGCTGGGGGCTTATTTCTCTCCTAATTCCTCCCTTTTGGGTTTGTTTGTTTTGTTGGCCACCTCTTGGTAATAAATATCAGTTTTGTTGAGCTTGCAATGGTGTCATGGTTTCAAGATTTCAGTATGTCCAAACCCTTCCCTAATACACTGCATCACGAAGATCTGATGTTAGTTCGCCTAGTTCCCAACAGCGCACCACAAACTTGTGAAATTTAGCATGGAGTGCATGGCCCCCATGTTTCCAGACTTCGGGTGGAATTCCATCAACCCCAGCTGCCTTGCCAATTTTCACCTGCTGTATGGCCTTAAGAGTTTCTCCCAAAGAGGGGGCAATATCCAATTCATTCTTCACCGGTTGCTGTGTGATGTACTGAATTGCTGAGTCTTGAACTACACGGCTAGTACTGAAAAGAGTCTGAATGACTCAGAGTCGGACCAACTGAAAAGAGTCAGACCAATGATTCAGAATGGAGGTTTTATCTGTCAGAAGCGTTTGACCATCTGCCCTGAGTAGAGGGCTTTGGACCTGATATGTAGACCTGTATGCTGTTTTCAAGGCCTCATAGAATCCTCTGTGATCACCTGTATCTGCGCATAATTGAGTTTTTGCAGCTAGATTGATCCACCACTTGTTCTGGATGTCACCGAGTTTCTGTTGGAGCTTGCTGCATGCAAGATGAAAGGCTGCTTTTCTTACATGACAGGATGGCAGTGCAAGGTGTGCTTGGTGAGCAGATCTCTTCTTCCTCAACAATTCCTGGATCTCTTGATTGTTTTCATCAAACCAGTCCTTGTTCTTCTTGAAGGAGAACCCTAAGGATTCTTCAGAGGACTGCAGGAGGCTGTTTTTAATATGGTTCCAAAGTGTTTCAGGAGAGGCATCTATAGAATCTATGGAATGATTTTTGAGCCTAGTTTGAAGATTTTCCTGGAATCTGTCTCTCACTGTGGCTGATTGGAGATTGTTAACTTGGAGTCTCCTCCTTGGAATACCGCCCCTTTTAGGTTTGAATTTAAGATTGAAGTTAAGTTTACAGCGCACAAATCGATGGTCTGTTTGGCATTCTGCGCTGGGCATCACGCGAGTATGGAGGACGTCGCGTACATCTCTCCGTTGCACCAAGACATAATCAATGAGGTGCCAATGCTTAGATCTAGGATGCATCCAGGTTGTCTTCAGACTATTTTTCTGCTGAAAGATAGTATTAGTGATGGTGAGCTGTTGCTCCGCACAGAATTCTAGCAGAAGGCGACCATTATCGTTGCAGTTTCCAACACCATGCTTGCCTAATACTCCTTTCCAGGGCATTGAAGTACCCCATGGTTATTGGTTAAGGGAATCACATGTTGTTTCAGAGTGCATATAAAAGGTGTTGTTTGCTTCCAATAAATGGTTTGGTTGTTTGAACCCTCAACCAACCAGGTCATGTGGGCTTATTATTTATTATATTAATAAACGCCACAAATCTGATGTGAATAAGCAGACACTTCTTTATTCAGTGTGCTGGAAACATGGGGGATAGCTCCTCCAAATGTGTTCACCATACAACAAAATCCATACAGTTTATATATCTTATCGTTACATAAGTTCCATTCTTCTATTCAAATTTATACTTGTTATGCTCCACCTGCCCCATTCTTAAATCTAACCTTTACAATGATTCGTTCCTTTAGTTATATAGCCTTATCCTACAACAATCATCGGTCTATACTATTTAGCTATACTAATTGGAATCCTTCATACCTGGACCAAGATGGAGAGGGTGAGGCGGACTTGAAAGCAGCTTTCTATGGTCCAGCAACTCCTTGGCAAGGTTCCTGTGGTTGTATATTTTCAAACATAATACCCATAACAATTTTGTACATTGTGCTTTATAACTTCTCTACCTTTAATCATGACGACTTCTTTTATATTATCAAATCTTGATTATTTTATCAAGCCATTTGCAATGGTTGTAGATTCATGGCTAGGCTTCGCGAACGAAGATTTGGGAAGGGCTCTACCCACGTTTCTTGCAAGCGCGTTGGTGGCTAAAAAGGCCAATACGAGAAAGGCAAGTCCGGTTGCAAAAGACACAGCAGAAAGACTCCTTAGGTGGTATATTCTGCAAGGCTCGATTCTTTCTGCGTTGTCTTTTCTCCTCAAGGGTGATCCTGCGTGCTTTCTCAAAAGCATCAGCAGCGTTATAAATGGACTGTCTCCAGGCCTCCCAATTAGAGGCCAGAGTAGACCAGTTATGGTGATCAATATGCCCGAGGCTGAGTTGTTGCTTCAGGGAGTCCTTGTATCTTTTCTTCGGAGCTCCTCTCTTGCGGCAGCCGGAGGCAAGTTCACCATAAAGCAGGATCTTAGGGAGGTGGTGGTCCTTCATCCTGGAGACATGCCCTGCCCATCGCAGTTGCGTTCTCAGTAGCATGGCCTCAATACTTGTGATTGCTGCCTGTTCAAGAACAGATGTATTGGTCACATAATCTGACCAGTGGATGTTCAGGATTGTACGGAGGCAGCGTTGATGGAAGCGTTCTAGAAGACGCAGGTGGTGGCGGTAGATGACCCATGATTTGGAACCATATAAAAGAGTAGACAGCACTATGGCTCTGTAAACACTGATCTTGGTACTTTTCTTCAAGTGTTTATTACGCCAGACTCTTTTATGGAGTTTTCCAAAAGCACTATATGCCTTCGCTAACCTGTTATCTATCTCCCCGTCGATCTTACCATCTGAGGAGATGAGGCTGCCTAAGTAATTAAACTGTTGGACTGATTTGAGTTCTGACTGGCCGATGGTGATGTGGGGATGATGGAGGACTTCCTGAGGTGCAGGTTGATGGAGAACTTCAGTCTTCTTTAAGCTGACTTCCAGCCCAAAGAGCTCAGCAGCATCTGCAAAGCAGGATGTTAAACGCTGCAGGGCTGCTTCTGTGTGGGCAACAAGGGCAGAGTCATCAGCATAAAGTAGCTCCCGGACAAAATGTTTTAGGGTCTTAGTGTGGGCCTTCAGTCGCCTTAGGTTGAATAGGCTTCCATCAGTATGGTATCGAATGTAGATACCATCCTGATCATCGAGGTCTGCCGTGGCCCTTTGGAGCATCAGGCTGAAAAAGACTGTGAATAAGGTAGGAGCAAGAACGCAGCCTTGTTTCACACCATTCTTTATTAGAAAGGGCTCAGAAAGTGTGTTGCCATATCTGACTTGACCGTGCTGATCCTCATGGAGTGAGATGATCATTTTAAGGAACTTGAGGGGACAACCTAAACGTTCCAAAATCTGCCATAGACCTTTTCTGCTCACAGTATCGAAAGCCTTGGTGAGGTCGACAAAGGTTACAAAGAGACCTTTGTTCTGTTCCCTACACTTCTCTTGCAGTTGTCTGAGAACAAATATCATGTCTGTGGTGCTCCTGTTGGCTCTGAAGCCACACTGAGATTCAGGTAGAATTTCTTCTGCTATAGCGGGTATTAGTCTGTTCAGGAGTATTCTTGCCAAGATTTTGCCAGCAATGGAGAGCAGAGTAATACCACGGTAATTTGAGCAGTCTGATTTGGTACCTTTCTTCTTATACAAGGTGATGATGACTGCATCACGAAGGTCTGAAGGTAGTTCGCCTAGTTCCCAACAGCGCACCACAAGCTCATGAAATTTAGCATGGAGTGCAAGCCCCCCATGTTTCCAGATTTCAGGTGGAATTCCATCAACCCCAACTGCCTTGCCGATTTTCACCTGCTGTATGACCTTGAGGGTTTCTCCTAAAGTGGGGGCAGTATCCAATTCGTATTTCACCGGTCGCTGTGTGATGGACTGAATTGCTGAGTCTTGGACTACACAGTTGGTACTGAAAAGAGTCTGTAAGTGTTCAGACCATCTATTCAGAATGGAGGTTTTATCTGTCAGAAGCGTTTGACCATCTGCACTGAGTAGTGGGCTATGGACTTGGTATGTAGGCCCGTATGCTGTTTTCAGGGCCTCATAGAATCCTTTGTGATCCCCTGTATCTGCACAAAGTTGAGTTTTTGCAGCTAGATCGGTCCACCACTTGTTCTGGATGTCACGGAGTTTCTGTTGGAGTTTGCTGCATGCAAGACGAAAGGCTGCTTTTCTTGCGTGACAGGATGGCAGTGCAAGGTGTGCTTGGTGGGCAGTTCTCTTCTTCCTCAACAATTCCTGGATTTCTTGATTGTTTTCATCAAACCAGTCCTTGTTCTTCTTGAGGGAGAACCCTAAGGATTCTTCCGAGGATTGCAGGATGCAGCTTTTAATATGATGCCAAATTGCTTAAGGAGAGGAATCTGCAGAATCTGTGGGATGGTTTTCAAGCCTAGTTTGAAGATTTGTCTGGAATCTTTCTCTTACTGTGGCTGATTGGAGATCGTTAACTTGGAGTCTTCTCCTTGGGATACTGCCCTTTTTGGGTTTGAATTTGAGATTGAAATTGAGTTTACAGCCCACAAGCCGATGGTCTGTTTGGCATTCTGCGCTGGGCATCACGCGGGTATGGAGGACATCCCGGACATCTCTCCGTCGCACCAAGACATAATCAATGAGGTGCCAATCCTTAGATCTGGGGTGCATCCAGGTTGTCTTCAGACTATCTTTCTGCTGAAAGATAGTGTTGGTGATGGTAAACTGTTGCTCCGCGCAGAATTCTAGCAGAAGTCGACCGTTATCGTTGCAGTTTCCAACACCATGCTTGCCTAATATTCCTTTCCATGCTTCAAAATTTTTACCTACTCTGGCATTGAAA
The DNA here is from genome assembly GCF_003984885.1 of Neopelma chrysocephalum. Classification (NCBI taxonomy): domain Eukaryota; kingdom Metazoa; phylum Chordata; class Aves; order Passeriformes; family Pipridae; genus Neopelma; species Neopelma chrysocephalum. Next base: position 604,076 of record NW_020925365.1, on the reverse strand, counting down.
TCACCAAGGATAATGATCTTATCATCTGCTGGTACCTTTTGGGTAAGGCAGCGCAGGTCAGTGTAAAATTTATCTTTTTCAGCAGGGTCAACTTGGAGAGTTGGGGCATATATACTAAAGATGACAACGTGATGCTTGTGGTTTAGTGGAAGGCGTAGGGACATAATGCGGTCAGAGTGACCTGTCGGCAGATTTTCGAGTTTAGGAACAATAGAGTTTTTGATCATGAAACTGACACCAGAGAGATGTTTTTCAGTTCTGGACTTACCTGACCAAAAGAGTGTGTAACCGGCACCGTGTTCTCTGAGGCTGCCTTCCTCATGAAGGCGAACTTCACTGAGAGCAGCTATGTCGATGTTGAGACGGGCCAGTTCATGGGCAATTAGGGCAGAACGTCGCTCAGGACGTCCACTATTCGCAGAATCGAGCATGGTTCTGATGTTCCAACATGCTAGAGTTAATTTGGGTACACCTTTGGAGGCAGGTGCATGCCTGTGTCTTTTGCTCTTTGTGCGACCGCATTGGAAGAAGATGCCCGTCGGTCTGCGGTTAACCAACCGGGTGAAGGTGGAGATGAGCCTTGTTTAGGCCACCTTTTCTAGGCCCCTCTCCGAGTGGAGCAAGCCGTGCTGTCCTTGAAAAGGCTGCTTGGTCGTTCAGGGTGCTGCCCCAAGAGACTCTCATCTCCGTCAGTCTCAAATGACCAATATCCTGAACCGCCTGCATGCAGGGTTGAGTCTGTGGCTCCCAGTGCACCATTCACCTACCGTTTCGACCCTCGCCCGTCGCTGCAGGACTTTTTGCATGTGGGTAAAGCCTTCAAGCCTGCGCAGTGGATTTTTTAGGTGAGATGCAGTATGCGCGGAACTGAACCCACCCTTTAATCCTAAGGTTCATCTGCCAGGGCCGAGCAAGCTTGGACGGTGGCAGCGAGGTCCTCAGGACGTAGGTTTGATTAGAGTGACCTTCTCTTAGATGGATGGCCTTACAGGCCTAAGCGAGCTCCATCTGCCCGGGTTTGGGATGAGAGTTGTCCTTCTCCTAGGATGACTGCCAGAAGGCTAATGAGCTCATCCTGCCCAAGGATGTAGTGTATCTGGTCCTATGGTTTTGACCTGTCTGGCATGGGCGACCCTACCGAAGGCATGAACCCTCGCCAGCATAGCTCGCAACCACATAGGGGTACAAAGGCTACGTACCTGTTAGAAAGAGTTGGGTAAGTCATTCATTTCCTACTTTACTAACACCTATCTAAATACCATCATAAGGAGACAACCAGGAGCAGCCCTTTGTCCTGCCCACCCTTTCAGAATGTAGCAGAGCAGAGCAAATATATCCAGAACATGCTGAACCTGGGCAGTGGCTGCAGGTGAGCCAAAAGTAAATAGGTAAATAGACAAACAAACAAACCGACTGACCAACCGTTCTGGCCCCCGTACCTGTCAAGGCTAGGGTGCCTTTCAAGACCCCAGCCTGGCTGGGGTCCCCAGCAATCTGAAAGAACCCACTATCCACCCTGACGATTATCCTTCCCCCACTGTGACACCACAAATTGCAGGCGCATTGCACACCTGCGACGTTTCACATGGGACAGCCCCGCTCTCCCACCCGCCAGTCGGAGGACAACCATGATCCGCTCAAAGCCCTTCCCCTCTGCTCCCTTTCCCTTCCCTGCCCCCTCCCCCCCAGACCTGGATCGGCAAACCTCTGTGTGCTCCGAAGCTTCCTTCTCCTCTTCCATGGGGGTGCAGTACCTGCCGGAAAGGCTCCCCTCTCTCTCTCTCTCTCCTTTCTCCTACTGTAGCTGTGTCTGGGCTCCAAACCGCACGCGCGGCACTGGACCCCTGCAGCGCGCGCAAAACAGCTCACGACTGGTGCAAGGTCCCGTGCCACGAACGCACATGCTTCCAGCCAGGGCGGGGGCTTGCGCGGGCGCGCAGCCTCTTCCGGCAGGCGTGGAGCCCCCTCCGCCCCCTGCCCCCCCGCCCCCTCCGCCCGCTGCACCCCCTGCTGGCGCTGGACCCCTGCAGCGCGCGCAAAACAGCTCACGACTGGTGCAAGGTCCCGTGCCACCGCAATGGTTGTAGAGAGTGATAAGATCTCCCCTAAGCCGCCTCCTCTCCAGGCTAAACAACCCCAGCTCCCTTAGCCACTCTTCATAGGACTTGTGCTCCAGACCCTTCACCAGCTTCATTGCCCTTCTTTGGATCTGCTCCAGCACCTCAACATCCTTCTAAATTGAGGGGCCCAGAAATGGACACAGTACTCAAGGTGCCGAGTACAGGGGAAGAATCACTTCCCAGGTCCTACTGGCCACACTGTTCCTGATACAGGCCAGGATGCCATTGGCCTTCTTGGCCACCTGGGCACACTGCTGGCTCATGTTCAGACTGCTGTCGATCAGTACCTTCAGGTCCCTTTCTGCCTCGCTGCTGTCCAGCCACCCTGTCCCCAGCCTGTAGTGCTCCATGGGGTTATTATGGCCAAAGTGCAGGACCTGGCACTTGGTCTTGTTGAACCTCATACTGTTGGATTCAGCGTATCTATCCAGCCTGTCCAGGTCCCTCTGCAGAGCCCTCCTACCTTCCAGCAGATCAACACTCCCCCCCAACTTGGTGTCATCTGCAAATTTGCTAATGGTAGACTTTATCCCCTCATCCAGATCATCAATAAAGATATTAAACAGGACTGGGCTTAATACTGAGCCCTGGGGGACTGGTTGCCAACTGAATGCAACGCTATTCACCACCACTCTCTGGGCCTGGACATCTAACCAGTTCTTAACCCAGCAAAGAGTGCACCTGTCCAAGCCATGGGTTGCCAGCTTTTCCAGGAGTATGTTATGGGAGATAGTGTCAAAGGCTTTACTGAAGTCCAGGTAGACTTCATCCACAGCCTTCCCCTCATCCACTAGGTGGGTCATCTGGTCATAAAAGGAGATCAGGTTGGTCAGGCAGGACCTGCCTGTCCTAAACCCATGCTGTCTGGGTCTGATCGCCTGGCTGTCCTGTAGGTGCCGTGTGATCACACTCAAGATGATCTGTTTTGATGCCTTTGAAGTTTTTAGATTTTTACCTTTTTGTAGATTTTAAAGTAGCTGTGTAGTAAATATAGATTTTTAGGATAATTGTATAGTCTCTCACACTTTAGAATAGTAGTTTACACTTATCTAAACCCTATCCCCCATTTCATATAGAATTTTCTAAATTCTTTAGTCTTGATTAGTCTTCTTTCAAAGCAGGCCTTCATTCTGTTTAAGAACATTTGCACCCTAGGCCTGAACAACAAGATACCATCATAGTCAAAACAACCCAGAACCTTGGAGAAGCTCCAAAGACAGTACGTGCTGTGAAGAAGAGGAAGATGAGGAAGAAAGGGGTCTTAGGACCTCCGACTCAATTTCCAGAGAGGCGTGCTGGGGGCAGATTTGGGGAGGATCTGGGGGCAGATAGTTCTGGGATTGGATGGACAATACCATAAATTGTGGAACCCCTGGACACGGGGGCATGAGCCATTTGTACTCCTTGTGCCAGAAGGCCTTCATTAAAGGCCTGCTCTCTTATCTTTACTAAATTTGCCTGGAGTTTTTTTGGCTCCCAATTCTTTAGGCAACAGTTTCATAACCTTGATCACATTGGCCAACTTCCAGTCATCTGGGACCTCCCTGGTTAGCCAGGACCGATGATAAATGATGGAGAGTGGCTTGGTGAGCTATTCCGCCAGCTCCCTCATAACCCTAGGATGGATCCCATCTGATCCCATAGACTTGTGAGTATCTAAGTGCCCCAGCAGGTCACTAACTTCTTCCTCCTGGATTACAGGGGGAATATTCAACTCCCTGTCCCTGTCTACCAGCTCAGGAGGCCAGCTGTCCTGAGGACGACTTGTCTTATTGTTGAAAACTGAGGTAAAGAAGCTGTTAAGTACCTCAGCCTTTTCCTCATGTTTGGTAACTATATTCCCCCCCGTCCAATAAAGAATGGAGATTTTCCTTGCTCCTCCTTTTGCTATTAATGTATTCATAAAACCACTTTTTATTATCCTTTACAGAAGTGGCCAGATTAAGTTCAAATTGTGCTTTTGCCTTTCCAATTTCCTTTCTGCATGACCTAACGACATCCTTAAACGCTTCTAGAGTTGCCCGCCCTTTTTCCAAAGGTGATAAACCATCTTTTTTTCCCTGAGTTTCTGCAAAAGATCCCTGCCCAGCCAGGCCGGTCATCTTCCCTGCTGTCTCACCTTTCGGCACATGGGGACAGCCTGCTCCTGAGCCTTCATGATTTCTTTCTTGAAGTATGTCCATCCTTCCTGGACACCTTTGTTTTTAAGGGCTGTTTCTCAAGCTACTCTCTGAATCAGCATCCTGAATAGGCCGAAATCTACCCTCTGGAAGTCCAGGGTAGAGGTCTTGTTGATGCCCCTCCTTGTTTCACTGGGTATTGAAAACTATCATTTCATGGTCACTGTACCCCAGATGGCCTCTGAGCACTACATCTCCCACCAGCCCTTTTCTGTTCATAAACAGCAGGTCTACAGGGGCCCCACCCCTGGTAGACTTCCTCACTAGTTGCAACGAGAAGCTATCCTCCACACACTCCAAGAACCTCCTGGACTGCCTCTTCTCTGCTGTGTTGAGTTCCCAGCAGACATCTGGCAGGTTAAAGTCTCCCACAAGAACAAGGGCTGGTGATCTTGAAACATCCACCAGCTGCTTATAGAATAATTCATCACCCTCTTCATCCTGGTTGGGTGGTCTATAACACTCCCACCAGGATGTTGGCCTTCCCATGGATTCTTACCCATAGGCACTCAACCTTATCATCAGTAACCTCAGGTTCTATAGAGTCAAGAGACTCCCTAATATACAGAACCACCCCTCCACCTCTCCTACCTTGCCTGTCTCTGCTGAAGAGCATGTAGCCATCCATTGCAGCACTCCAGTCATGTGAGTCATCCCACCACATTTCCATGATGGCGACTACATCATAGTTTTCCTGCTGCACATTGTTTACCAGCTCCTCTTGTTTGTTACCCATACTGCATGCATTACCGTACATGCACTTCAGCTGGGCTGCTGATTTCACCCCTAACTCTGGCTTACCACCCTTAAGCTCATCTCTGGAGAACCTGGTTTCATCCCCTTCTGTAGCAGGGAGATTGCCAAAACTGAAACCAGTATACCGTTGAAAGCTCAACAGAAGAATATTTATTACAAAGAAGTAGCCAACAAAATGAGAAGCCGAGAGACAGGAAAGAGAAGGGAAACAAGCCCCCAAGACAACCCCCCACTCATTCAGGTGACCCCAGAATGCTTAGAATTCCCCATAGCAGAAGCTGCATCCCCAGAGCATCGGCAGGTTCACAAGATAGCAGGCATCCCTGCAAAGGCAACATTGTCCTCCATGTGAAGCTTGAGTCCGCTCCCAGCAAGAGCTATCTGCTTTTTATACAATTAACCTATGATGTCTACCTGGGCAGGTGTGGTCAGCACCGCCCAGTTAGAGGCCTTTGGTCCCTCCCCACGTTATGTAAGTAGTGCCCCTTCTGCGCATGCATGTGTAGATTGGAAATCCCCCTGTGCCTGCATGCTACACCTCAGGGGTCTTTCCTAAATGAGTCTGGAGGCTTACTTCATCCTCCTCCTCTTCACTTTCTCTTTCAAATGTCCTTGGAGGGCCGTCAGCCAATAGCCAGACCCCAATTAATTCCAGTTTATACAAGATGTTTGCTTCAAGGACGAAGTTCTCGTTTATCAAGTGCTTGTTTTCACATAACTTGGCAGGAAAAAAACAGACTCTCACAGGTGGCTGGGCCAAAACACAGACCAAAAATAGCAGTGTCTAATTAAGCACGAATACACCTTCCCCCTTCAAACCTAGTTTAAAGCCCTCTTAATCCTTTTGCCCTTGCTAGATAGATGAAGCCCATCTGACTCTAGCAGGCCTGGTGCCATAAAAATTGCCCCATGATCATAAAAAACCAAAATTTCTCTGATGGCACCAGTCCTAAAGTCCCTTATTGACAAAAATGGGTTTTCCTGTTCCTTTCATCATTCATCCCTGCTACTGCAGGAACTGAGGCAAACACCACCTGCGCTCCTGTCCCATCAACCAATCGACTCAGAGCCTTGAAGTCCTTTTTAATTACCCCGGTACCCCTCTTATCAACCTCATCACTGCCAACCTGGAAAACCAACAGTGGGTAATAATCAGAGGGCTGAATTAGTTCAGGTAGTCTCCTGGTAATATCCCTTACCTGGGCCCCAGGGAGGTAGCAGACTTCCCTGTGGGATGGGTCCGGTCGGCATACAGGGTCCTCATTTCCCCTCAGAAGGGAGTCACCTACTACAACTATCCTTTGTTTCTTCTTAATACCTGAGGTTGTGATCTGTCTGATAGATGGAATGCAACTGGGACACCCTCCAGACAGATTTTTTTCTCAACTGTCATCTGCCTGACCCTCTATATCCAGGGCCTCATACCTATTCTGTAAGAGCAACTGGGAAGGCAATGGAGGTTGGGAGGGGATTCTTTTACCTCCCCGATCAGGGACCCATTTCCATTCTCCCCCATCTACTAGGTCTTCTCCTTCTGCCTGATGGCAAGAGGGGCACTAAGGCCAGGCTCATATGCTCCCTACAGCCAGTGACCTGGACAGCTGCATGCTATTTGGGGGGATTCTGTCTGGGTTACCACACTCCTGCTACCAGCAGCAGCAATGGCTTTTGACCATTTGTAAACCATTGCTGGATCTAGTCGAGTTGGAAAAGAAAACAAAACAACAAAAAACCACCACACCTATCACACAACTCACCATCAGGAGCTGGGAGGGTGGCTGCACCCTTCTTGCTCACCCTGCCTGCGCAAACTGCCACGCCATGCCCCTGTTTGCACTCCTGTTTGCAGCACTCCAGGTCACTCGCTCCCTAGAGTTGTTTAAACCACCCGCAAATGGGCCTGGCAATGCCCCTTGCTTGTCTGATTGGCTGCCAAGAGCTGACAAGTCCCTTTCACTCTAATCTGCCCCAAGGGATCTATTAACAAGAACCTGGGTTACCCTTGTCCCCTGGGACTGGTCCTAACAAAGGTTTCTCCAGAGCCTTCTCTTCTTTAGGCTGAATAGCCCCAACTGTCTCAGCCTGTCTTCATGGAAGAGGTGCTCCAGCCCTCTGATCAATGTAGTGGCCCTCCTCTGGACTCGATCCAACAGGTCCACATCTTTCTTGTGCTGAGGGCCTGTAGGAATAGGTACCCCCCTTTTTGGAAGAATTTGTAATGGGAAAATTAAAGCTTAATTAAATGTCGCTTAAGGAGACTTTTTGCCTAAGAAGAAACTCCTTTTTCAAGGACAAGGGGAGGTGTTTCTTTCCCTCCTGTGTCCCAGAGAGGAAGCAGTAGTCTCTCTCTCTCTCTCTCTCTCTCTCTCTCTGGTCTGAGGTGTTGCCTAAAGATCAGGAGCAGAAAAAAACTCCAGGCAAATTTAGTAGAGATATGTCGCTGTTAGGACGGACGCGACATGGTATGGGTAGTAGAAAATTTATTAGAAAGAAAGAGAAGCTTTGAGTTATACTTTTAGAGCTCTTTTTATACAGCTTTTTAGACACACATTTTCCACATGGATAGGTTAATTCAAACACACAAATCACAGCTCTTATGGCTGATTGGTGGACTTTCCCAGCTCCACTTTCCCAAAACATCCCTGTACATCTGTTCTTGTGATGCCTTAAGCCCATAATGATTTTCTTATTTTTCTACCTTATAAGTTTTATAGGCAATAGAAGTAGATTTTAGAAACCCTTTCTCCCTCCTCCCTGTAGCACCCCTTAGTTTATACATTCCATACTCCCTATATCACCCTACCCCCATATCCAGTAGATGATGTTTAGTCTTTTAGTCAAGGTAAACCTGTCTTGTTTGGAGAACGCTTGTATCTTGGCCTAAACCGCAGGACAGAGTCAAAGAACTGGGTCACCCTGCTCTCTGTACGCTGAAGATGAGGAAGATGATGAAGAGGGGGTCCCAAAAAGCACCCCAGACCCAATTCCGAGAGGCGGGCCAGGGGGTGGACCAGGCCAAAAGTTAGAGGATGGACACACTTGGGATTGGCCAGATATTGCTATAAATGTAACATCTTGGGCACAGCCTGGCGCGCGCGCCGTGTAACATCTATTGCCTTGGCATAATTAAACCCTTTCTTATCTCACCCCAGCTTACGGCTCCTGAATTTTTTTCGTAGCACCAGCAGAGCAGGCATCATTGTTTTCCTCCGATGTTTATACCTTTCTCAGTCACTCTGTTCAAAACAAGTCCCTGTTCTCATGAGACTGTGTTCTTGTTTCTCACGGGACAGCTTCTCCTGCTGTCTTTCTTCTCTCCCAGGGTGCACGTTGTCAGGACCAAGGCCTCCACTCTCAGCCAGCCCCTCGTTCCATATCAGGGGTCTCAGTCCAGTCAAGATTCCCCACAGAGATAAGATAAGAGAGCAGGTCTTTAATGAAGGCCTTCTGACCATGGGAGTACAGAAAAGGTGTGCACCTGTGTCCAGGGGTTCCACAATTTATGGTCCAACCCAAGAACCAACTGCCCCCAGATCTGGCCCCTGGCACACCTCCCCAGAAATTGAGTCAGAGGTCCTAAGATCCCTTTCTTCCTCATCTTCATCGTCTTCACAGCACGTACTGTCTTTGGAGCTTCTCCAAGGTTCCAGGCTTGAAGGTTGCTTTGACTATGATGGTATCTTGTTGTTCAGGTCTGGGGTGCAAATGTTCTTAAACAGAAGGTGTTTACTACAGTCCTACCTTGAACGGAGCCTAAACAAGCCAAAAGAATTTATAAAATTTTATATGAAATGGGGGAATAGAGTTTGGTAAGTGTTAACTACAATTCTGAAGTGTGACAGACTATACAGTTACATTAAAATCTACAAAAAGCTAAAAATCCTAAGGCATCAGAGCAGAGATAAACCCTCACGATGTTACAGGCTGTGCCTGCCTTGAAGCTGGGGGAGGGAGGACAAAGAAGATAAGAAGTCTGGAAAAGATCAGTAGGCATTACTTTCTCAGACCCAGCGCTCTCACTGCTGGTGCAGAATTTTTCTTTGTAAGTTTTTAGTGTCTTTGCCTTCGAAATAAACCTTTTGAATCCTTTCCACTGCCTTGGCATTTTGGGGGAAAAATACCTATGAATATTTTACTTTACAGGGCCCCAGACCTGAACACAGTACTCCAGATGGGGTCTCACAAGAGCAGAGTAAAGCAGGAGAATCACCTCCCTGAACCTGCTGGTCAAGCCTCTTTCCATGCAGCCCAGGATGCAGTTGGACTTCTGGGCTGCAAGTGCACATTGCCAAGTCATGTTGAGCTTTTCATCCACAAACACCCCCAAGTCCTTCTCCCCAGGGCTGCTCTCAATCCATTCTTCTCCCAGCCTGTAGTGATATTGGCAAACCAGTCAACAATTGCATTCTGTAGTCCTCTGGGTTGTATTTTGAAAAACTGGAATAAGTTTGGGGAAGATCCGATAACTAAAGATAAAATGAAGAGATATTGTAATCAATGGTGGTCACCTTATAAAATGGAGAACGGGGAAAATATGTTGTTGCAGTTTAATATTATCTTACAGATGATGTTACTTTGTCAGCGTTAGAGACACCATGACTGCTTTTACAAACCCTTTTTGGCCTGTTCGAAACTCCAATAGTATATGGAGAGTGACTGTTAATTTTGGAGACTTGGATACAGTCACCCCCCCACTTGCAGTTACGGTACCAAATGTGGTTACCCTCATGGGGAGACTCAGAAAAAAATGTACATCCCTGGAAGGTGGTACTGGATCTTGCTAATGCTTTCTTTTCAATAACCATTACTTCGGAAAGTCAGGACCAGTTTGCCTCAGGGATTTAAAAGCAATTTCTCTGTCTGTCGCTGAATGGTGGTTGCTGATGTAGCTCTCTGGTCGGGTGCTATCACTGTTTACCATTATATTGATGATCCATTGATTATGCCGGAGTCACAATGAAAAATTGAGGCAGCTGCTGAATCGCTGCAGGCCCCCTTACAGGACCAAGGCTGGGCAATTAATCCAAAGAAGATACAGGGTCCTAATACTACTGTGCATTTTCTGGGGATAGCTTGGCATGGGCAGCTCAAGGAAATACTGGCTATGGTGAAGCAACTGCACACTTTCCTGGGGCTTTCAGGGTACTGGAGAACCTTTGTTCCACACCTGGCAGTACTACTGTGCTCTCTGTAGGAACTGACTAGGAAGAGAGTGGTTTGGCAATGGGCCAAGCAACAGCAAGAAGCCTTTGATGCCTGCAAGAATGCTTTAAGTATGCCCAATTAAACATAGCTGCATTTGAAGGCATTACATAGACCCTGGAGGAAAATGAAGTGGGGTTGGTAGACTTTGACTGCCTGCCAGGTTGCCTACATTTAGCCCCAAGGGGGTGGCGATATGTATTCACTGCTATGGATACAGTGTCAGGATTACTCTTTGTAATATCAGACTCTCGAGTTCTTGTGTTTCATCACCACCCTGGAGAAGGCCTTGATGCCTTAAAATCCATATTACATAGATTTTAATATAGCTTTTAAACACTTTTATAATAGAACTTTTAGCTAAATATCTTTTGTACTAAATTCCTGAAATATTGTTTATTATTCCTTGTCAAGGATTCCAATGGATAAAGATTTTTAGAACATCTAGTCTGTAGAGAATGTCCTTAGACAAGACATAACAGGCACATTGCTTGATATAACCAAGTCAAAACTACTCAAGAGGACTCAGAAGCCTTGAAACTGTTCCAATAAGGGAAGAAGGTGATGACAAAGAGGAGTATGGGGAGGAAGGGGTGGTCTTTTGCAACCACCGACTCAATTCTGGGAGGCATGTCGAAGGGAGGTCCGATAGGACGGACAGTTTTTGGGCTGGGTGTAAGCAATGATGTAATGGTCAAATATTATAATTAGATAGTGTTATAAAAATTGTAAAGCCTATTCTGTGTGGGTGTGCAATATGCATATTGTGCACCTAAAGCGCTTTAATTAAAGAACTGTTCTTTACCATTTCCTACTCAAAATTGTCAAGAAAATTATTTGTTCGATTTTAGGTAGCAGCCTCGCCTTTTAGCAGGGGTGCCTCCGAAGTACCCCCATCCCCCCCAAGCCTAAATGACTTTGCAAAAAACCAGCACCTCCAGCCTCTGCAAAAACAGTCCCCCCCACACACACAGGGGAAGCACCAGGAGGGTTTCTCAGGGTATATAAACCCATTGAACTTTATGTTTCATGGGCTTCTCTCTCCCACCACTCCCCAACGGACCAAGACACCAACGACAACAACAACCAAGTTTATCAGAGACCTGTGAGTGGTGACTATAAAACTTTTACTCTTTTCTCTCTTTCTTTCTCTCTTTTCCCTTACACATTTCCTTGGGTGATATCTTTATGCTTTTACATTGCTATATTACAACCAAAACAGCTACATACCTGTTTTCCTTTGCAACCAAATTGTTCTAAAATAAACTATTTATATATCTGTAAACATTGATCATCTAGTATTGATTTACTCTAATTCACTCCATGAACTTATTAGCAAAAATAAAAGTTACTCCTGCCTGGCAGGGCAGATCATAACAAATGCTTGGCAGAATATGGAGCTAACCTTGATGCAACAGAGAATGTTAGCAATGGGTGAATGAGGTGCTTTTAGTCAGGAATTATGTCCATAGATCACAGATATCATAGAGTAGTACCTCTGAATTGCTTCATTTGAATGCTACAAGACATTATTATTTTTATGACGTGGGGTTTTTGAGTGTTTCTACAGAGAATATTGATGACTCCAATAGTCTTTAAAGTTGCTGACTAATTATTTTTCCATGATTGGTTTTATTTTGATTCATTATTGCCTTATCAATTAACACCTTATAAGCAACACACTCTCTATGGAAAATAGCAGGAAGGCTGAATTCTGTAAAAGGCAACAAGCTATTAACTTAAAAGAAAAGAATAATTTACTGTTTGCCTTTGATACCTATGTGTCAGATAAATCACATCTATTTCCAATAATCTAAATACAAGCCTTTAAAAAATATAACTATGATTCAGAATGATTTTTTGTCTTTCAGGATGTGATCTCGAGAAATAAATTTTGCATTTAATTCCTTATGCTTAAACTATGCTTATCCTTATAGCTAGCTTTATTGCTCGTGGAATTGTCATTATATCTAAATAGTTACTAAAGCAAGTTCAAGAAAATGCTTTTGCTTCTAAAATAATTATATTGATTTTTCCAACCACACTTTCTTTAGGTTGTTCCACAGAGAAAAAGCTGTCTCTAAAGCTACTAATCTCTAAGCAGGTGGTATGACTTTTATTTCACTAGCTTCAGTCAGCAAATACTACAGTGGTTTAAGTGATGCCTTAAGCCCCTAATGGTTTTCTTATTTTTCTACCTTATAAGTTTTATAGGTAATAGAAGTAGATTTTAGAAGCAACCCTTTCTCCCTCTTCCCCGTAGCACCCCTTAGTTTATACATTCCTTTCTCCCTCTTACCCCATTCCATACTCCCCATATCAGCCCTATCCCTGTATCCAGTAGATGTTTTGTCTCTTGTCAAGGCAAACCTGTCTTGTTTGGGGAACGCTTGTATCTTGGCCTAAACCGCAGGACAGAGTCAAAGAACTGGGTGACTCTGCTCTCTGTACCCCGAAGATGATGAAGGATGATGAAGAGAGGGTCCCAAAAAGCACCCCAGACCCAATTCTGGGAGGTGGGCCAGGGGGTGGACCAGAGCAAAAGTTACGGGGAGGACACACTTGGGATTGGCCAGATATTGTTATAAATGTAACATCTCGGACACAGCCTGTGCGCACGCGTCGTGTACCATCGATTACCTTGGCACAATTAAACCCTTTCCTTATCTCACCCTAATTAACGGCTCCTGGAATTTTTTCTTAGTACAAACCGAGCAGGCAACATAAGATACTCAACTCATTGTTATAGTTGGTCACTCTCCCAGTCCCTCTGGAAGTCATCAGCATAAAATGTGTATTTGCACTTCATTCCAGTGAAAACCTCAGTCGTTTAATGTAAATCTGCTTTCATCCTATAGTTGACTTGTTTTGACAGTGTACTGGTTCTGGCTGGGTGTCCTGGTTAGAACGGCTGGGACCAATTCATCACTGGATGGGTGTAACCCAAAACTGTGTATTCTATAGCCTCCATGCCATTTTCCAAAAACTGTTGTCAGTAGAGGCCTGCAAGGTGGGAAGATGTTCCTGTACCCTTCTATGGAATTCCCCGCTCTGATACCCTTTTATGGAATTCCCCACTCTGATACCCTTATATGGAATTCCCCGCTCTGATACCCTTTTATGGAGGAGGGACTGAGCATCCGCATGCCCTTTTATGGAATTCCCTACTCTGAGGGAGGGACTGAGCACTCCTGCCTGAACTGGAGAGTATATAACTGGGAGTTTCAGAACCTTGCCACCTCTCGTGGGATCCAGAGGAAGATTGCAGACCACCGCTTTCAACCAGACTGAGACCACCACCCTCGACTGGACTGCAATCACCACTTCTGACCAGACTGCAGCAGCTCTCCCACCAGCAGGTTTATCCCCTCTCCCTTTGCTTTGGACTCAGGGGTGGGCCAAGGTACACCACTCTTGTTCATACCCTAGGGTGCTGGGTTGTACATTTGGGTTTTGTGGGTTAAAACCAATTGTCTGTCTGTATAATTGTACTTATTGCATTATTTTAATAAATTGTTATTCTGACTTATAAATCTCTCTTTTGAATTGAGTTCATTTTCCCTTGCTGGTTAACTTTTAAACCAGCACACTGGGATAGAGCTAAATTTCTTCATAGTAGCTTTCAAAGTGTTATGTTTTGGATTTATGATGAAAATAGTATTGATAGTACAGGGATGTTTTAGTTATTGCTGAGCAGGGCTTACAGAGAGTCAAGACCTTTTCTGCTACTCACTCCACCAGTGAGTAGGCTGGGGGTGCACTAGAAGTTGGGAGGGGACACAGCCAGGACAGCTGACCCCAACTGACCAGAGGGATATTCCATTCCATATGACATCATACTCAGCAATAAAACTGGGGAAGAAGGAGGAAGGGGGGTATTTGGAGTTATGGCATTTGTCTTTCCAAGTAACTGTTACGCATGATGGAGCCCTGCTTCTGGAGGTGGCTGAACACCTGCCTGCCATTAGGAAATATTGAGTGCATTCCTTGTTTTGCTTTGCTTGTGCATGCAGCTTTTGCTTTCCCTTTTAAACTGCCTTTATCTTAACCCACAAGTTTTCTAACTTTTACCCTTCCAATTTTCTTCCCCATCCCACTGTGGGAAAGAATGAGTGAATGGCTGTGTTGTGTTCAGCTGCCTACTAGGGTTAAACCACAACAACTGCTGTGCATCTCCTTGCCTCCACCTCCAAAAAAAGAAAAGTACATATCAGGGACTATGAGAGAGAAATAGACTGGTAGAATCACACCTTTCCATTCCTGAGAGAAATGCAGCAAATGGAAGCCCAGCAAGAGTAAGAGGAGCCCCGACCCTCTTGCCAACAGGCAGAAAGAGGGAACCTAAAAGACCAGGGGGAATGGAAACAAGTCCCTGCTTGGGGCAGCAGGAGAATCCCCTCCCAGCCTCCCTCGCCTTCCCAGGTGCCCTTACAGGATAGGGTCAGGTAAATAATAGTGAAGGTGAAGGTCTATGGGGGATGGGGGGGTGTTGCCAGAGCAAATCAGTCAAATGAGACACAAAACAGATACAGTTGTTAAGAAAGAAAGAAGAGTAATTGTTGCAGGTGACTCCCTTCTGAGGGGAACTAAGGGCCCCATATGCTGACCAGATTCATCCCACAGGGAAGTCTGCTGCCTCCCTGGGGCCAGGTAAGAGAGATTACTAGAAGACTCCCTGGACTGATTTGGCCCTCTGATTATTACCCACTGCTGGTTGTCCAGGTGATGAGGTTGAGGAGAGGAGTCCTAGGTTAATCAAAAAGAACTTCAGGACAATGGGATGACTGGTTGAAGGGACAGGAGCACAGGTGGTGTTTTCCTCAATCCCTTTGGCAGCAGAGAAGAATGCCACAAGGAACAAGAGGTCACCTGATCAACACATGGCTTAAAGACTGGTGCCGTTGTTGGAATTTTTGCTTTTTTGATCATGGGGTGGTTTATACGACACCAGGCCTGCTGGAGACAGATGGGGTTTGCCTGTCTAAAAGGGGGAAAAGGATTCTAGCCCATGAGTTGGCGAGGCTGACTGAGAGGGATTTAAACTAGGTTTGAAGGGGGAAGGGGATAAGACCAGGCTCAACAGAGATGAGCCTAGGAGTGGTAGGCCGGTGTTGGGGGGGTGAAATCAATAGCCCAGCTGAAGTGCATCTACACAAATGCAGCAGTGCGGGTAACAAACGAGGAGCTGGAAGCCATTGTGCAGCAGGAAATCTATGATGTAGTCGTCATCACGGAAACATGGTGGGATGACTCACATGACTGGAGTGCTGCAATGGGACAGGTGAGGAAGGAGAGGTGGTGGGGTGGTTCTGTACATTAGGGAGTGTTTTGACTGTATAGAGCTCAAGGATAGTGATGATAAGGTCAAGTGCCTATGGGTGAGAATCACGGAGAAGGCCAACAAGGCAGATATCCTGGTGGGAGTGTGTTATAGACCACCCAACCAAGATGAAGAGGCAGATGAAGTATTCTACAAGTAGATGGCTGATGTTTCATGATCGCTAGCCCCTGTTCTTGTGGGAGACTTTAACTTGCTGGATGTCTGCTGGAAACTCAACACAGAGGAGAGGAGACAGTCTAGGACATTCCTGGAGCGTGAAGTAAGGAAGGGGGTCATCAAAACTGCTACCTTGGACTTCCCGAGGGCAGACTTTGTCTTGTTCAGGACACTGGTTGAGACAGTGCCTTGGGAAATAGTCCTGAAGGGCAAAGGGGTCCAGGAAGGATGGACATACATCAAGAAGGAAATCTTAAAGGCACAGGAGCAGGCCATCCCCATGTGCCGCAAGATAAGCAAGAGGGGAAGAAGATGAGCCTGGCTGAATAGGGAACTTTTGCTGGAACTCAGGGAAAAAAAAGAGAGTTTATGACATTTGGAAGAAGGGGCAGGCAACTCAGGAAGAGTACAAGGATGTCCTTAGGTCACGTAGAGAAAAAATTAGAAAGGTGAAAGCTCAGCTAGAACTGAATCTGACCACCACTGTGGAGGATAATAAAAAGTGTCTTTATGAATACATCAACAATGAAAGGAGGGGCAAGGAAAATCTCCATTCTTTACTGGATGTGGGACGAAACATTGTCACCAAGAATGAAGAAAGGGATGAGGTACTTAATACCTTCTTTGCCTCCGTTTTCAACAATAAGACAGGTCATCCTCAGGACAACTGGCCTCCTGAGCTGGTAGACAGGGATGGGGAGCAGAATAGTCCCCCTGTAATCCAGGAGGAAGAAGTTAGTGACCTGCTGTGCCACTTAGATACTCACAAGTCTATGGACCAAATGGGATTCACCCAAGTGTACTGAGGGAGTCGACAGAAGAGCTCACCAAGCCACTCTCCATCATTTATCATCAGTCCTGGTCAACTGAGGAGGTCCCAGATGACAGGAGGTTGGCCAATGTGACGCGCATCTATAAGAAGGGTCAGAAGGAGGACACAGGGAACTACAGACCTATCAGTCTGACCTCAGTGCCGGGGAAGTTTATGGAACAGATCATCTTGAGTGCCATCATGCAGCATATACAGGACAGCCAGGGGATCAGGCCCAGCCAGCATGGGTTTAGGACAGGCAGGTCCTGCTTGAACAACCTGATCTCCTTTTATGACCAGGTGACCTGTCTAATGGATGAGGGAAAGGCTGTGGATGTAGTCTACCTGGACTTCATCAAAACCTTCAATACTGTGTCCCACGGCATTCTCCTGGAAAAGCTGGCAGCCAATGGCTTGGACAGGTGCACTCTTTGATGGGTTGAAAACTGGCTGGATGGCCAGGCCCAGAGAGTGGTGGTGAATGGTGCTACATGCAGTTGGCGGCTGGTGAAAAGTGGTATTCCCCAGGGGTCAGTATTGGGACCAGTCCTGCTTAATATCTTTATCGATGATCTGGACAAGGAGATCTAGTGCACCCTCAATAAGTTTGTAGACAACACTAAGTTGGGTGGGAGTGTTGATCTCCTGGAGGGTAGGAAGGCTCTGCAGAGGGATCTGGACAGGCTGCATTGATGTGCCAAGGCCAGTGGTATGAGATTCAATAATACAAAATGCTGGGTCCTGCACTTGGGTCACAACAACCCCATGCAGCGCTACAGGCTGGGGGAAGAGTGGCTGAAAAGCAACCCAGTAGAAAAGGACCTGGGAGTGCTGTTTGACAGCCAGTTGAAAATGAGTCAGCAGTGTGCCCAGGTGGCCAAGAAGGCCAATGGCATCCTGTCTTGTATCAGAAATAGTGTGGCCAGCAGGACTACAGAAGGGATTGTCCCCCTGTACTGGGGACTGGTGAGGCCACACCTCAAATCCTGTGTTCAATTTTGGGCCCCTCACTTCAAGAAAGACATTGAGGTGCTGGAGCATGTCCAGAGAAGCACAACAAAGCTGGTGAAGGGTCTCGAGAGTAAGTCATATTAGGAACAGCTAATCTTTTGTTTTAAGGAAAAGGGAACACAGTCCCAAGATGAATGGGCTGTCTGGATGAGAGCCACCAGGAGTGAAGTCAGCTAGACTGAGCAGTAACTGAGGGAAAGGTAATTCTGGCAGGGCAAGATCATGACCATCAACCCATTGACCACCTACTTAAAATGGACCTGACTCAAATGGAGGGAAAACCTGCACCTGTGGACTAATTAACCATGAGAAGCGAGAGATATAACTAGCAAGTGAGGGTTTGAGTACTAATTAATAGAAAAGTTATGTAATTTGTAATCAATGAATGCTGATACCTTTGTTTGTTAAAATGTATAAATAGTGTAAAGTTTTGATGATCGGGGAGCCAGCCTTTTGGGGGTTTCCAGCCAGCTCCCTACTTTGCACAAACTAGAATAAAAAATGGAAATACTTTGCCTCATTGTGTGAATTGGTGCTGTGCACCACTAGCCCACATTTGAGACAACAGTACTGCGTCCAGGTCTGGAGTCCTCAGTACAAGAAAGACATGGACCTGTTGGAGCGGGTCCAGAGGAGGATCATGAAGATGATCAGAAGTCTGGGGCACCTCTCCTGTGAAGACAGGCTGAGAGAGTGTATTCGTGCATAATTAGACGCTGTTATTTTTGGCCTGTGTCTGGACTTGCCACCTGCAAAAGTGTACTCTTTTTCCTGCCAAGTTATGAGAAAACAAGAACTGATAAATGGAACTTTATCATTGGAAAGGAAACCGAAACTAATTGGGGTCTGGCTATTTGCTGACAGCCAGTCAAGGGCAATTCAAGGAGAAAGAGGAGGAGGTGATGAAGTAAAAGACCACTGATCCATTATGAGAAACCCCCACTGTAAACTGCGCAAGTGCAATTGGAATTCCACTTACATAACGGGGGGAGGGACTGGAGGCCTCTAACTGGGCAGGTGCTGGCCACACACGCCCAGGTAAACGTCACAGACTGACTGTATTAAAGGCAGACAGCTCTTGCTCAGGGCAGAAGCATGCTTTACACTGAGTACAACGTTGCCTCTGCAGGGACGCCTGCCAGCGTGTCAAGCCTGCCAATGCCCTGAGGATGCAGCTACTGCTATTGGGAATTGAACATTTTGGGGTTGGTATGTACAGCAACTGTAGATAGCACATTATGGCACCGAGGGCACGGACCAACCAGATTGGGTGCAAAATGGTAAAATCGTTTATTCACGGGCAAACACACCTTTATATACCCCTATGACATCATGTGGTATTTCCCCCACAGTTCTTAGCGAGTCCTTCCAGTGGGCATGCTCCATCGAGTCCTTCTCTGGGGGCTTGATGCAGAGACATTTCCCATGCTTCCTTGCGACATACTTTCTATACAGTGTTAACCCCTTCTACCACATATCCCCCTCTTTTATTATAATAACAAGTTATAGAACAATATAACTCTAAAACCTTCCTTGATATAAAACAATCTTATCTTAACTAGCTATACAAATCAGGGCCTAAACCTACAAGGCCTTTATTAGAACTAGTTACGCTATATATTAAGTGACTTCATTAACCATGCAACCTTCATTTATCCAGGGTTTATAACAAATCGTTTATGTAAGACTTTTTATCTGAGGGTATTTATGTAACTGGGTGAAAAACATCAACTTTATTTTAAGGGGAAATGTGTTAGGGTACGGATATTGTGCTTAACTGTTATTTGAGGACATTGGTGTGGTTGAGGTAGTATTGCTGTATAATTGTGCTTTTATTTGAGGTATTGTTGATATCGAGTGTTCTTGAATTCACACACACACACACATTTTTCCTCTCATGCAGGCGGGCGCCCTCTCACACTTCATGCACACGTTCTGCATTTTTATTCTGTTTTGCTTTTCAACCATAAGTATAAATTAGCATCAATTATTGATTGTGTGTGTGGCATATTGAATGCACGGACTCAGGGGGTGAAGAACTGAGACATTTTATTTAAAAGGACACAGCCTTTTATAACCAACACAAACAGGAAAACATTCCTTATAAGGTAAAAACTGTGACTGCAGCATCTGATTGGCTGCTAGCTGTCGCATGGGGACATGGCAGGCTTTCGGGGCTGCAAACTCATTCCTGTGATGAGTTGCTCTGTGCTCTGCAAAGGTCTGGTTCTTTCCAGGCCTTGAGCCTGCCTATTTCCCACAATTCTCCCTTCTTTATTTTTTAAGGACAATTGTTTAATTGTAAATATTATACACATTTCAATAAATATAGTATAAAAATACAAAAATATACATGTAAACCAATCCTAACTGCAACATATATTTAACTAACTATTTAACCCTCATCCCTTAAAGAGATCCCCAAATAGGTTAAACCTTGCATCAGGCAAATAAAGAACCCAGCCATCCCAATGTCCCTTATTCTACCAAAGGATTTTATGCTGTGCCTCGGTGCTTCAGGGATATGTCAACCAGTTCTCCAACCAGGCAGGTCCAGAACACCGTAGCAGGAGAAAGGCTGCAATATTACGTGGATGGCTGTGGCAATGCTGGTTTGACCCATCTTGCAGGCACCCATCTTGGACCAGAACCTGTAGAAACACAAACATACCCCCTTCCCCATGTTATTATGGGAAAAGGTCCTTCCCACTGACCTGTTTGTGAGTTTTTAATTATAACTTGGGCTTTTTCCCGAGGTTTCGCATTATCTGTGTTAAAGTGACGGTGGATAGGAGGACCTTCCTCTGTCCAATGGTTTAAAAAAATTTAATTCATAGCAGGCTTTGGTAACACGTTCCTGTGGGGTTAATCCCATACTCCCCCTCTTTTGTTTTTGCAGCATAGCCTTAAGAGTACCATGCGCACATTCTATGATTGCTTGACCTGTGGGAGATTGTGGGATACCCGTGTTATGCTGAATGCCCCATTGTCGAAAGAAGGATTGTGTTTTGTGTGATATGTGACCTGGGCCATTATCTGTTTTGATAGTTTTTTTGATTCCTAAGGCGGAAAATGCCAAAATAAAATGACGGCGAACATCTTTTACTTTTTCTCCAACATGCACGGAGGCATAAATGCAAGCTGAAAACGTGTCTATAGAGACGTGAACAAATTTGTATTTGCCGAATTCTGGTATGTGTATAACATCTGATTGCCATATTTCTAGGGAAGAGAGACCCAAAGGATTAGTGCCAATAGAAGGTGCAGGCAAAATCTGCTGACAATCAGGACAGGATTGAATGATTTGTTTTGCCTGTTCTTGTTTTAAACAGAACATTTGCTGTAGAGCTTTTGCATTTTGGTGATAAAAATCATGGGAAACGCGAGCTTGTGCAAATTGGTCTGGCAACACTGTGAAACCTGCAAGTTTGTCTGCTTCTGCATTGCCTTCGCTGATTGGTCCTGGCAAAACTGTGTGTGACCTTATGTGCTGTATAAAATATGGGTGTTCCCTGTGATCTAGGAGCCATTTAAGGTTCCAAAGGAGAGCAAACAGAGTTGAATTAGAGACTTCCTTTAAATAGGAATGTTCTATTCTAGAAACTAAACCTGCCATATAGGCTGAATCTGTAATGATGTTTATAGGGTCAGGCCATAGCTGAAACACTCGCACTACTGCAGAGAGCTCAACTATCTGAGGTGAGCCTTTGACTATATGGATGTCACTTTTCCAATTTTCTTGCTCATCTCTCCAGACTATTACAGCTCTGCCTGTTTTTCCAGAACCATCAGTGAATACTGTAAGAGCAGAAGGGATAGGCACATGGGCTAACTGCAATTGGAGACATAAAGGAAAAGAAGAAAAAAATTGTAGTGTTTTGTGGCTCGGGAGGTGAATACTTATCTGTCCTGGGAAATCTGCCAGGGCACACCGAAAGACAAAAGACTGGTTAGTCAAAAAGGTTAACTGTTTGGTGTCTAAGGGCAAATAGATAGTGCTAGGTTCAGCACCATCTAAAGTTAGCAAGCGTTCTCTTCCTCTCTGAATAACCATGGCTATCATTTCTACAGCTGTGGTGACTGTTTTCCTGAAATTATGTGCCGAAAAGATCCATTCGATGATGATTAGTGGGCATGTGTCCTGTGGCATCCATTGTGCTAGAAGAGCATTGGGCTGAACAGACAAACAGGTTAATAGGCAAGTTTGGTTTGCGATAAAAAGCAGTCTGGGTGGTTAGCTTTTTGATTACTACATCAAGAACAGTCTTTGCTAGAGGAGTGAGTTGTCGTGATGTTAAATCTGAGTTTCCCTCTAGCAGCTTGAAAAGGGGATGTAGATCTTCAGTGGAAATCCCCAACAGAGGACGACACCAGTTTATTGCTCCTAGCAGTTTCTGTAAGTCATTTAAGGTTTTTATCTCAGTCTGCAGAGTGACATTTAGAGGCCGAACACTTTGCTCTGATATCTGCCATCCTAAATATTTCCAGTGTAGGAGTCGGGTTACAGGAAGGATGCTGGATGAGGCATCCTGGGAAATGAAGTCTCGAAGTACTCCCACACATGGGCAGTGAGATGCCCTTGGTAATTTGTCAAGAGAGTCACGTGTTGCTTTAAGGTGCATATATAAAGTGTTGTCTCATTTAAATAAAGAGGATTTGGCACTGAACCCCCAACCAGCTAGCTGGGTCCGTGTAATTTATTTACATATTATATTCCAGGGCAAAGTTTCTTGTATTTTGTCCTCTGCTATTTTGTCCAGCTGCTAAAGCTGCATGGATTGCTGCTTGCTGGACTCGTCTTGCTTCCTGTTCTAATTCTGCTGCTATCAAGATGTCATCCATGTAGTGATACAGTAAAACAGTGTCAAATTGTTTTCTAATTGGACTTAGCACAGTTGCTACAAATTGCTGACAGAGTGTAGGACTATTCTTCATGCCCTGAGATAATACTGTCCAGTGGTATCTCCTGTAAGGTTCTGCACTGTTAAGTGAGGGAACAGAAAAAGCGCAGCGTGGTGCATCATGTGGATTGAGAGGTATTGTGAAAAAGCAGTCTTTGAGATCAATGATTATCAAGGTCCATGTCTGTGGTAACATAGTTGGTGAAGGAAGACCAGGCTGTAAAGCTCCCATGTCCTCAATGACTTCATTTATCTTTCTTAAATCATGTAACAGCCTCCATGAGTTGTTTTTCTTTTCAGTTACAAACACGGGAGTTTTCCATGGGCTGGTTGTTGGGACTATATGGCCTGCTTGTAGTTGTTCATCCAGTAATTGGTGTAAATGCAGCAGCTTTGTTTTAGGGAGGGACCACTGATCAACCCATACAGGGTCATTTGTCTTCCAAGTTAACTATGGGATTTGCTGCAACAGAGTGGCCCCTAAGAAAAATCCATTGTTAACTGAATCCCCCATTGACTCAAGCAGTCCCTCTCCCACAAAGTTGGTGATCCCAGTAGGACATAAGGCCTGATGGAGGCAGACTTACTGTCTGGGCCATGAATGACCACAATGTCCTTGCTCTGCTTTGGGGAGGTCAGTCTGGCAATGCCTGTTAAACAAGCATGAGTGTTCATGAAGGGCCACTGTTTGGACCATTGTGATGCAGAGATGATGGTCACGTCTGCTCCACTGTCAACAATGCCCGATATTTCTGTTTTTGCCCCCCTTACCTGCAGAATACAAGACAATAAAGGGCGTTCTGTGGTTAGTTGTTGTGTCCAGTAAATTTGCAGTTGACCTGTGGATCCAAAACATCCGAGACCACGCCTAACAGGAGCATTATTTGGTGTTTGGGGTAAAAAGTAAATTAATTGCACAATCCGGCTGCCCGCAGGTACAGTGCATGGTGGCATTGGGGTCTACGCCATTATCTTTATTTCCCCCTCAAATTCTGTATCTATCACCCCTGGCAATACAAAAAGACCTTTTAAAGTGGTAGATGACCTGCCGATTAGTAAAGCTGCTTTGCCGTGGCCCAACGGACCATGTGTAGCAGTCGGCAACAGCGTGACTGTTGTATCCCGCAGCGTTACTTCTGCAGAGGTGGCCAGGTCCACTCAGGCACTGCCGGCTGTGCTGGCATGTAAGTCATGGCAGGTTCGTGAGGGGTCCAAGTAGGGGTTTGCTTTATTGTCATAGTGCGTCCCCTCCCCGTGCTCTGCTTGGAGTTTCCCTGCGGGGCCAGCGGTTGGCCATAGCGATCGAGCTTAGATTGGCACTGATTAGCAAAGTGACTCCCTTTGTGGCAACGTGGACAGACACCTCTTTGCGCAAGTGACCGAACTGGCCACAAGAGAAACATTGCTGATTTTTTATAGACATTGCCACAAACACTTCAACAATTAGAGATAAATCATGCTGCCTTAAGCTGACATTCATGCATGCATTTAGCATATCGTCTACCGTGGGATTTTTCAGAGGGCGTAAAACCTTTTGGCAATCAGAGTTTGCGTTTTCTATAGCAAGCTGTTTAAAGAGACATTGGTGTGCAGCATATTTTTTCTACTTGTTTTTCCAAGGCATCATTAAGGCAGTCTAAAAACTTCCTAAAAGGCTCATTTACCTCTTGTTTAATACGGGTAAAAGGCAGTCTCTGCGTGCCTGCATCCAGGACGGATTTAAGGGCATGCAAGGCTATTTGTTTTACTTGCTGGAGCCCAGCAGGACATGTCCGGGCTTGTGCCACATGAGAAGCATGTTCACCCTGCCCCATCAAAACATCTACAGTAACCGTTCATAAAGGGTTATGCGCTCCTGCAGCCGAATTTGCAACCGCTTGTTTTTCTGCTAGCTGTTTCACTTTCGATTCCCACACTGTGTATTGCATATCGGTCATTATTAAGCAAAACAGCGTCTTGAAATCGTGAGGGGTAAACACTTGGCTATCACAGATAGATTCTATCAAATGAATAGTGTACAGAGCCCCCAAGCCATGGTCTGTTACCATCCGCCTTACATCTTTAATAAGAGCATACGACAGACCCTCCCAACGTGGGTCCGGGCCAGGCGAAACCAGAACCGGGAAAGCTTTTAAAACTGCTGCATCCCCCGCGCATCTCACCTCACCCCTAACTCGCGCCCAAGTGTCATGAAAGTCAGGAGAATATAAGTTTAAATCTTTTTCCTTATCTGTAAATTCTGGATCTTCCTCGGAGTCCTCTGACAGAGAAACCGACACTGCGGCAGCGATACCGTGTGAGCGATGTTCGCGGGGACGGGGCGATGATGAGGACTTTGTTCTTGGTCACACTGCAGAATCCGCGAATAGCGGTGGCAGTGACGGCGGCAGTGGCAGGGCAGAAGGTGTCAACAATGGTGCCATGGGAGATGTAGGCAGCAGCAGGGCAGGGGGCGGCGGTGGAGCAGAAAGCATCCGCTCCTTCTGCAATGGCGGCTCGAAATCGGCTGCTGTTTCTGCGCGCTCCTCTCCGGAGCTGGCATGAGCTTGCAGAGCCTCAAAAACTACTCTCCATGATGTTAATAGAGAGGTAGCCATTTTATCGCCTAACGTAGCACTGTCCCAAATTTTTTAACCAATATCATCCCAAACTTTCAGATCATATCATCATATCATGGCTAGGCTTCGCGAACGAAGATCTGGGAAGGGCTCCACCCACGTTTCTTGCAAGCGCATTGGTGGCTAAAAAGGCCAATACAAGAAAGGCAAGTCCGGTTGCAAAAGACACAGCAGAAAGACTCCTTAGATGGTATATTCTGCAAGGCTCGATTCTTTCTGCATTGTCTTTTCTCCTCAAGGATGATCCTGCATGCTTTCTCAAAAACATCAGCAGTGTTATAGATGGTCTGTCTCCAGGCCTCCCGATTGGAGGCCAGACTAGACCAGTTATGGTGTTCAATATGCCCGAGGCTGAGTTGTTGCTTCAGGGAGTCCTTGTATCTTTTCTTCGGAGCTCCTCTCTTGCGGCAGCCAGTGGCAAGTTCACCATAAAGCAGGATCTTAGGGAGGCGGTAGTCCTTCATCCTGGAGACGTGCCCTGCCCATCGCAGCTGCATTCTCAGTAGCATGGCCTCAATACTTGTGATTGCTGCCTGTTCAAGAACAGATGTGTTGGTCACATAATCTGACCAGTGGATGTTTAGGATTGTACGGAGGCAGCATTGATGGAAGTGTTCTAGGAGATGCAGGTGGTGGCGGTAGATGACCCATGATTCGGAACCATATAAAAGAGTAGACAGCACTATGGCTCTGTAAACACTGATCTTGGTACTTTTCTTCAAGTGTTTATTACGCCATACTCTTTTATGGAGTTTTCCAAAAGCACTATATGCCTTTGCTAACCTGTTGTCTATCTCCCCGTCAATCTTACCATCTGAGGAGATGAGGCTGCCTAGGTAATTAAACTGTTGGACTGATTTGAGCTCTGATTGGCCGATGGTGATGTGGGAATAGTGGGGGACTTCCTGAGGTGCAGGTTGATGGAGAACTTCAGTCTTCTTTAAGCTGACTTCCAGCCCAAAGAGCTCAGCAGCATCTGCAAAGCAGGATGTTAAACGCTGCAGGGCTTCTTCTGTGTGGGCAACGAGGGCGGCGTCATCAGCGTAAAGCAGCTCCCGGACAAGATGGTTTAAGGTCTTAGTGTGGGCCTTCAG
Organism: Neopelma chrysocephalum; assembly: GCF_003984885.1. Lineage (NCBI taxonomy): Eukaryota > Metazoa > Chordata > Aves > Passeriformes > Pipridae > Neopelma > Neopelma chrysocephalum. Next base: position 577,886 of record NW_020925365.1, on the reverse strand, counting down.
ACGCCTTAGGTTGAATAGGGTTCCATCAGTATGATATCGAATGTAGATACCGTCCTGATCATCAAGGTCTGCTGTGGCCCTTTGGAGCATCATGCTGAAAAAGACTGTGAATAGGGTAGGAGCGAGAATGCAGCCTTGTTTCACACCATTCTTTATTAGAAAGGGCTCAGAAAGTATGTTGCCATATCTGACTTGGTCGTACTGATCCTCATGAAGTGAGATGATCATTTTAAGGAACTTGGGGGGACAACCTAAACGTTCCAAAATCTGCCAAAGACCTTTTCTGCTCATTGTATCGAAAGCCTTGGTGAGGTCGACAAAGGTTACATAGAGACCTTTGTTCTGTTCCCTACACTTCTCTTGCAGTTGTCTGAGAACAAATACCATGTCTGTGGTACTCCTGTTGGCTCTGAAGCCACACTGTCTTTCAGGTAGAATGCCTTCTGCTATAGCGGGTATTAGTCTGTTCAGGAGTATTCTTGCCAGGATTTTGCCAGCAATGGAGAGCAGAGTAATACCACGGTAATTTGAGCAGTCTGATTTGGTACCTTTCTTCTTATACAAGGTGATGATGACTGCATCACGAAGGTCTGATGGTAGTTTGCCTAGTTCCCAACAGCGCACCACAAGCTCATGAAATTTAGCATGGAGTGCAAGGCCCCCATGTTTCCAGACTTCAGGTGGGATTCCATCAACCCCAACTGCCTTGCCGATTTTCACCTGCTGTATGGCCTTGAGGGTTTCTCCTAAAGTGGGGGCAGTATCCAATTCGTATTTCACCAGTTGTTGTGTGATGGACTGAATTGTTGAGTCTTGGACTATACGGTTGGTACTGAAAAGAGTCTGAAAGTGTTCAGACCATCTATTCAGAATGGAGGTTTTATCTGTCAGAAGCGTTTGACCATCTGCACTGAGTAGTGGGCTATGGACTTGGTATGTAGGCCCGTATGCTGTTTTCAGGGCCTCATAGAATCCTTTGTGATCCCCTGTATCTGCACAAAGTTGAGTTTTTGCAGCTAGATCGATCCACCACTTGTTCTGGATGTCACGGAGTTTCTGTTGGAGCTTGCTGCATGCAAGACGAAAGGCTGTTTTTCTTGCGTGACAGGATGGCAGTGCAAGGTGTTCATGGTGGGCAGTTCTCTTCTTCCTCAACAATTCCTGGATTTCTTGATTGTTTTCATCAAACCAGTCCTTGTTCTTCTTGAGGGAGAACCCTAAGGATTCTTCAGAAGATTGCAGGATGCTGCTTTTAATATGATGCCAAATTGTTTCAGGAGAGGAATCTGCAGAATCTGTGGAAAGATTTTCGAGCCTAGTTTGAAGGTTTGCCTGGAATCTTTCTCTTACTGTGACTGATTGGAGGTCGTTAACTTGGAGTCTTCTCCTTGGGATACTGCCCCTTTTGGGTTTGAATTTGAGATTGAAATTGAGTTTACAGTGCACAAGCCGATGGTCTGTTTGGCATTCTGTGCTGGGCATCACGCGGGTATGGAGAGGTGGCATTTATCGTGAGATTGGCTTTCAATGCCCACAGCAGGAGACATTCTAAAGTTTCTTCTTCTACTGCCTTCCCGTATTTTTTAAGGATTTTAGCAGAGGCTTGCAATGCAGCCTTTTGCTGTTTAGTTAAAGGAGTTCCCATTTCATTCCCAGCTGCTTACCTTATCATCCAGCGTAAGGTGATTAAGAGCTCTCTTTCGTCACTTCCTTTTAGTGCTTTTTTCTTCGTGTTCAGCTGAGCTACGCCACCAGAGAAACAGCTAGTTTCTTTCATGGCCCACGTTGGGCAACATTTTGTGGCGTATTGAGAGGCATGGACTCGGGGTGAAGAACTGAGACATTTTATTCAAAAGGACACAGCCTTTTATAACCAACACAAACAGGAAAACATTCCTTATAAGGTAAAAACTGTGACCGGAGCATTTCATTGGCTGCTAGCTGTTGCATGGGGGCATGGCAGGCTTTCGGGGCTGCAAACTCATTCCTGTGATGAGTTGCTCTGTGCTCTGCAAAGGTCTGGTTCTTTTCCAGACCTTCAACCTGCCTATTTCCCACATGTATGTTTCTTCTGCTTCAGTTTCATCAATTGTTGTTTCTGGTGATTGTTCCTGTTTTGAGGAAGAGTTAATATAAGGTCTGACACACTTAGAGGGGACCCATATCCTCTCTCCCCTTTTTTGTTTTGTAATATTTCTTTTAATGTGCGGTGTGCTCTCTCAACAATAGCTTGTCAAGATATGGGGCAAAGAACGGCCAATTGTAAAAGGGATGCTGAGGTCCTGTCATACCACTATAGTAACTGCTATGAGGTTGTGGTGATAAAACTCCACTATTGAAAGGTCCATTGAAGGAGGTTGTAGAAGAGCAAGCTGATGAAGGTTGACTGAACAGAGATGTTGCTCTTGCAGGTGCCAGGCTGTCCCTGGGGAGGGGGTCGTGCCAGGCCATGTCTCCGCATCCCACCGTGAGCACGGGGGTTGGGAGCAGGGCCAGGGCTGCAACTGTGACTCGACACCGCAGTCTCCGACACCCCGCCCAGGCCGGTGGGACCTGCACAGGGCCATGCTCAGGGTGGCTGCGCCGCGTGGGCGCAGGCCGGGCCGGGCTGGGGCTGAGCGGGGACCCGGGCTCTGCTGGGCCAGGCTGGGCCCGATTTCCCATCAGTGTGCCGGGATTCCCAACCCGGTGTGGGGCGCGGCACCGATGGGTGCCGATTCCCTCGCCATATTAGGCTTGGAGCTGCTTTGGGGAGCAAACGGCTCTCCCGCAGAGCTGGACAGGGGCTGGGCCAGCACTCCGACCACACGGGGCCCAGAGCCCCTGTCTCACAGGGGGCCTGTGCAGGCTGTGTCCCTGTGTCCTGCTGTGAGACAGGGGTGGTCGCACCCGGAGACCCCGGTTCTGCATCTCGGGGTTGCTCCAGCCTCTTCTGCACCGACTTCCTGCTCGGTTCCCCAAACTGGGCTCCAATCAGCGACTCCGCCTCCACATCTTGGCAGCTCCTCTTCCTGCCTGACAGCCCCCGCGTGGCCGCGGCGCACGGCAAGCAAAGCTGCAGCTGCGGCACAGGGCGGGCGCACTCAGCAGAGGTGAATCCACGGTGTCAGGGGCTTGGTTCTTGCCATGCACCCCCCGGCCACCCCCCACCCCACTGCGCTGCCACACCTGCTGCTCTCTAATGCGGCGTGGGTGCCGCCGTGGCTCTGCTGGGGACACAACCGCCGGGGGAAGCGCAACCACCTAGCTGTCACCCCCGCACTGCTGGAGGAGGTGCCAGAACATCCTCGCACGACCAGTCATCCTCTTTAGGAGGGGACATAACCGATTGTATCCCTGTGTCCTCCATAAACTCACTGCCTCCCGGATCATCTTCAGGCAGGGACACATGAGAACATGGCGGCGGGGGCAGAAGAGACGCCCCCATTTCCACCTCACAGCAGGAGCAACATGGCTGCGCCCATGCTGCTGAACAGCCGCCACATGGCAGTCCCACAGCTGCCGGAGTTAGTTTCTTTCACACCACATTCAAAGTATCCCTTAGTTCCCTCCATGTGACCAGGTTCTTAAATGCGTCTAAGTCTCCAAAATCTCTCTCTCATAAAGTCTATTGCCGATTTTTTGCCAAGCATTCATTTGATGGGGTCCGGCCAGCAGAAGTCCTGGTATTGTCACGGCAATACATATTAAAAATGCCAGCAGTTTATTTTCTGTTACATCTTTTTTCTGTTTTTTTAAAAACTGGCGTATGGCTTTAGCATTGTTTCATTGCATGGGAATTTCTTCCCCCCCATCCCTGGTTGCTCACCTCTGGTTGCTGAATGCCAAATTTTCTTCTTTTTTTTCAATCCTTATTTCTTTTGTCCTATCCTTCCAGAGGTGACTGATGCGCACAGTGTGTTCGAGGAGTTCCTCACTTTCCTTTGATTTCAACCGGGGGATGCCATAGGTAGACATCCCAACAGCCTAATGCCACTGGTTCCCGACGTCTCTTTGATAGTCCCTGATACAGGGCACCATTTATGGCACTGAGGGCATGGACCAACCAGATTGGGTGCAAAATGGTAAAATCGTTTATTTGCGGGCAAACATGCCTTTATATACCCCTATGACATCACGTGGTATTTCCCCCACAGTTCTTAGCGAGTCCTTCCAGTGGGCATGCCCCGTCGAGTCCTTCTCCGGGGGCTTGATGCAGAGGCTACATTTCCCATGCTTCTTTGCGACATACTTTCTATACAGTGTTAACGCCTTCTACCACAGCGCATGAGTGAGTGGGAGTTGTCTTGGGGTTTGTTTTCTTTTCCTGTTTCTCAGTTTCTCATTTCATTTGCTACTTCTTTGTAATAAACACTGTGTTTTTGAACTTTTAACGGTGTCATAATTTTACCTCGGCAACCTCCCAGTAACAGAGAGTTGGAGTTGTTAAGTATGGAGAAGAGAAGGCTCCAGGGAGATCTCAATGCAACCTTTCAGTACTTAAAGGGAGCTTATAAAAAAGTGGGAGAGCAACTTTTTACATGTGATAGGACAAGGGAGAATGGTTTTAAACTAAAATAGGAAAGATTTAGATAAGATTAAATGTTAGGAAGAAATTCTTTACTCAGAGGGTGGTGAAGCACTGGAACAGGTTGCCCAGAGAAGTTGTGGATGCCCCCAAGCTTTCAAGGCCAGGTTGGATGAGGCCCTGAGCAACCTGATGTAGTGGGTGACATCCCTGCCCATAGTGGGGGGTTTGGAACTACATGATCTTCAATGTCCCTTCCAACCCAAACCATTCTATGATTCCATGACAAGGCATCCAAAGATCCAGATTAAATCTGTTGCATGTGGTCAGTGTGGCAAAAAATTGTTCAAAATGCACTGATGTCACATGCTCACACCCTGTTGATAATGAGCTGGACAGATATGGAGGCACAAACTATGGATGGACTGGCCAGACAACTCTGAGAATATGAAGATAATCTCACTTCCTCCCTACGGGCCTGTGTCTCAGCTGTGAAGAAACTGGCATAAAAAAAAGTCCAAACAAACCAAGAAGGGGATAGGTCTTCCTCCTGCACTCCAACCAAGGCCTCAGCTATTTAGAGTCAGCCTTTTTCTGTTCAGTGGAGAGGGTACTGGTGGCACACACCACGTGCAACCCTGTGGTTCTTCCTGTGTGACCAGGGGAAGGACATGAGGAAGTGGGATGGTGAACCTACCTGGAGACTAGAATCTTGGGTACAGGAACAGCAAGGAAAAACAACAGCCAAAAAGAATCCATTCAGGAAAATGACTGCTTCAGTGTCTATTGGGCACAGTAGAAGGATTGATCATACATTTGACTCTTGTTTTCCAGTTACAAAAATCAAGTAAAGATTCTGACCAGGAATAGAGGGGCCTTGCCTTTGTCTAGGCAGAGGAAAGGGACAACTGGATTTACTGGACTGTATGGGTTTGATGACCTGGCACGTCAGACCCACAGGAGTATAACGCTCTAGTGGACACCAGTGCACAGTGTACTCTAATACCATCAGATTACAAAGGGGCAGAACCCATTTGTATTTCTGGAGTGACAGGGGGATCCCAACAGCTGACTGTATTGGAGGCTGAAGTGACCCTGACTGGGAATGAGTGGCAAAAACACCCCACTGTGACTGGCCCTGAGTCTGCTTTACTGTGGAGATTAAACAGCTGTCTACCTTGCCTGATATCTCAGAGGACCCTTCTGTTGTGGCGTTGCTGAAGGCCAGATAACAGCAGGTGCCAGTTGCTACTGTGGGGAAAAGACTGGGGATAAAATTAAAGAAAACTGGAAAGTAACGAAAATTGCAGTCAGCATACGTGCTAAGGGGGGGATGAAATGGAAGATGGAGCAGAGTGGAAAGTTACAGACCCAGTTATAACAGTATGGAAAATTATAGGTAGAAAATGCAGTTGCTACTCCCTGGACGGGATGCGGTCAGCATGCCCAGCTTCCCATACACAATACCTGCTAAGGGGGACTAAACATAGGGTGGAGCAGAGTGGAGACACCACGACCAGGCTTTGTTGAAAACCTTGCAAGACGTGGAACTTGCAAGAGGTGGTTCCTTGTAGCTGAACAGCCACATAGCAGCTGTCAAACAAGGGAGGAAAAAGCAACCGTAGCAAGATCACGGGTGCCCACCTCCATCCCAAAGGTTAGCTCTGATGTAATACTGATGTTACCCACTGAGGTGGTGAATAAGGCACAAACCCCACTCAGACACAAACAAGTGCCAGAGCAGAATTAACTTTAATAAACAAAGCAGCTGTTTAAATACAGTGTTCAAATGTGTCACATGATCTTTCAACCAATGACAATCAAGTATTGTTTGAGCATGCGTGAGAACCCGGAAGACTACAACTCCCATGATTGCTTGTTACATTCTTCTTGCCAAGTTTCCCCTCTCTTTTTATTAACAAGTTGAGAAACAATACATTTTTAACATTCTTATTATAACCAATCTTATTTCAACTATTTATAAAAACCAGGGCCTATCGTCACAAGGCCTTTAGTGAACTGTTTACAGCTTATTTGTTCGTGCAATATTCAAGCAACCTCAAATTACTCAGGGTTTGAAGATGTGTATAACCTTTTATCTGAGGGTGACTTTGTGTAATGGCATCATCTTTATTTGAAAGGGAAATGTGTTGGGTTGTAGATGTTGTGTTTGAGGTAGTGTTGGTTGAGGTAGTGTTTAAGATGTCTTGCTATAAAGTGTACTTGCGTTCACACACACATACATGCATCCTCTCAACTTTCTCATTCATACTTGGGTGGCCACCGTTTCATTCTCTCCTCACACATGCATTCTTAAACCCTTTATTGTGTTTGACTCATGGAGTTTTGGTTTTGTATTGGTTACTGTTTGTGTTTCTTTTGGTTCTGTTATATCATTTATTACTTCTTTGTGATTGTTCCTGTTTTGAAGAAGTGTTAATGTAGATTTATACATATAGGGACTAGATCCATATCTCTTTCCCCCCCTTTTTTTTGTGTTTTTATAGTATGTTTCTCAATGTGTGGTGTGTTCCTTTTACTATTGTTGGTTGTGTTTCTTCAAATCCAATTTCTTCACTCATTTTTTCTGGTGATTGCTTCTGTTGAAGGGGAGGGCTAATATAAGGCCTGATACATTTAGAAGGAATCCTTTGTAATTTGGTACTCTTTGATACACAGGCATATATCTCCCCTCAAGTTATGAGATCTACTGGTCTTGATCATTGCTTAGATATTAAATTTTTAATCATAACTGGTGTTTTGGAAGATGAAAGTATTTTAGTTTTTTGTTAGTATTTATATCTGCTATGGTTTGCATCATCACAGTTGAAGAAATTTAGAACATATGATGTTTTCTATAAGTGTTCCTGGGGGTTATATACTGACCCCCTTCTTTTTTGCCTTTGAAGCATTTTTTGTGTGTTGTTGTATTATTCTATTTGGAGTGCATGTGAATGGATGTGTCTTATGTAAGAGTTAGATTTTGTGTGATTAACAAGGAATTATGTGGTGTGTATTTTTCTAGATAAATGAGGGTTAGTGAAATCTCGAAGAAAGGAGGCTTCGAGATGTGAGAGTAACTCTGTAGCATAGCATGAATCAATTATGACATTCATAGATTAATTACAAAACAACTTAAATGTGCTAAGTACATGAGTAAGTTGTATCACTTATATAGAGTCCCGGTCCAAGGTTTGTACCTTATTGTTCAATTGTCCTTCTTTGTTTGTCCAGACGCAGATGGTCTCAGTGTCTTGTTCATTTCTTGTAGTTGTTCTTTATCCTTAAAAACAATCTTGGCAAACATGTTAATAACAGTTCAGTCTATTTCAGATGAAAGGTGGGCAGGAATAGATGTGAGGATCAGGTGAATCTGTAGTTTTTGAAGTAATAGCAGTGAGTCACTCCATGTTATAGTGTCTTTTGCTTTTTGGCTGAAGGCTTTAAAGATAATCTTTTGTTGTGTAGTTTTCTTTGGAGATTTCATTGTTGGTCCTGTTAAATTTTTCTGGAACGTTTTACAGTCTCCATTTCTAATAACATCAGTTAGAGCAACTGTAACCAGGTTTAATTCAGTCTCTTAGGTAGTTGCGATTTACAAGCAGCTATTTTGCACTCTTGTTGACAATATGTATGTTATTTTGTGATAGAAAAATGTTTTGAGAATGTTTGAATGCAACAAATATGAAGATGTTTAAGATTCTATACTTATTATTTGAATAACATTATTGCGATAATTGCATGTATGTGGATGTATTTGAGAATTTAATAACTTCTAATAACTTTCATTTTAAAAGCTACTGTGAAATTAATGAAAAAATAGGGAAAAATTTTAAAGCTGTAGTGTTCTGGTTCGTGGAGATAAATGTTCTTGGTTAAAATGACACTAATTTACATCATGAAAGATAATTACAAAGGCTTTTAGTCAACAAAGAGAATTTTTCTCTCCTTTTATACCATGAAACAGAAGGTTTCAAATCCTTTTCTTTACCTTGAGTTCAGTAATTGATTGGTAATCAGCCTGCAATTTATGCTGAAACAGTCTGTAGGTGAATTTATTTAGTTCAAATTTATCTTCCTAGTAAATTGTTTATATTGCTCCAGTTTTTATAATATGTGTAGCAATTTTGTTTGCTGATTGATAAAAGGTTCATCTTGCATACTTTATCATAGCTAGAAGAACATGAAACTGCTAAGTTTAACGAAAGTTTTGTATCAGCCAGTTTTATATTTAAAAAATATGAATTTATGAATATATTGGGCTTTAAGATGGTGAGATGTTAAATTTCATTCCATATGTAAATGTTTTTAAACTATTTTCTGCTCTTTTTTCTATTGTTAAGAAAACAATTTACACTTCTTTCAAGAATGCTGATTCGAAAACAAAAAACTACAAATGCTACAAGTAATATTTATACCTTCTTGACAATGTAAAATGCAGTGGTATGAGCGAATAGTTAGTAGTTTTAGTTTACTATGTTTTGCTTTCTTTTTCCATATTATGTAAGAAGGGAGATTCTGAGTGAGAGGTGAGAGGGGCTTGTTTGTTGTTTTCCTCACCCAAAGGCAAGTCACTTGTTTGTTTAGTCAAGGAGTTAGTAGGAAAGTTTTTATAGGAACAGGAATAGCGGTAGAAAATGACAAAATCTAATTCCACCCAGTTGTTAAGCAGTAAACTATTGTTATTATGTTTAAGGGGCAACACATTATTTCCTTTTTTGCAAAGGCGATCATGCAAGAAGTTTTTTTTACCCTTTTCTTTAACTAAAAAGTAAGTTATAAAATCTCAGTTTTCAAAAACTTCATTCTTTTCTAACTCTGAGATAGGGGCAAAAAACATGAAAACCCCATCTTTCTCTAGGTTTGAGAGATTGATAGATTAGTGAAAGGGTTTTTGTACATAGCGAGGCTGCGTTTATATGGTTTTCTAATAGCGTACATAAATGCATCACCTCTGTTTTAAGGAAAGGTCATTGTTTTATTGATTTAGGGTTACCTGTTTCTTGGGTCACTTGTGGGTTTAGCTGCAATAAAGCTACTTTGGGAAAAATCTGCTGTTAATTGACTTCCTCTTTGACTGAGGCAGTCTCTGTTCTACAGAATGAGTGATTTCAGTGGGTCCAATGGAAACAGAGTTAATGTCTGGGTTATTGCTGGTTATAATGTCTCTGTTTTGCTTTGGGGATGCTAGTTTAAGAAAACTTGTTAAATAGGTTTGGATGCTTTTTAAGGGCCATTGTGAGGTTATATCTGTTCTGCTGCTAAAAATGTTTGACATTCTTGTCTTTGTCTCCCATTCTAATTGTTTAATTTGGGTATAGGCCAATTTATGCATGTTTGTGTTTTGAGTGGATTTGGAGGTGTGTATTGCTGTATGTTGCAACCTTGTGGAGCATCTGGGCTTGTGTTGTATGAGGGTTTTATTTGTTTTGCTTTATCAAAGCTCTTGCAGTGACTGTGTGTAAAGAGTTATGTCTTTCTACAGTTGAAATTGTAACTGGTTGTTTGTTTGCTACTTGTTTAGGTTTGGCTTTCCATGTTGTGTATGGCATATTGTCTAACAGCATTTTAAAATAGTGAGAAGTAAATACTTGATTTGAGGTCCCTCATAATTATTATTTTTTCCCCCTGTAACACAAAAGAACCTTTTATAATAGTAGATAATCTGTCAATTAGTAAAGTTGTCCTTTTGTGACTTAGAAAATTAAACATGGTATCTGATAGCCGTACGTCTGCTGTGTTTTGCAATGTTACCTCTAGATTGTTGGTTCTGTCAGTAGGTGGATTGTGTTGTCCCAGCTGAAATTCTCGCAGTACAAAACCAACAGCTGTCATCGCCAGCAACACAGTCAGTACACGTATTGTCCACGTCAACGTCGGTAGCTTTGACTTTGCTGATGGTCTGGGCTAGGGCAGGCAGATGTTCTGTGTGCTTTCCCAGTCTGCATTCTCTTCCTCGAGCTGAAGTAGTAGCTGTAGCCACGTTTGCTGTTCTTCCTCTTTTGCAGGATCCAAAACTGCTTGTCTTTTTTCTGGTTCTCTTGGTCTCGCTGAGTTCAGTTTGCCACAGCTCGGCTAAGATTTCTAGGGCGTTAAATTCTCTTCTTCCTCTTCCATCAGGCTGTCTTCGGCATAGAAGCTGTTCTGAGGCTGGCGAGGGCTGTGAGTTGGTTTCTTGGTAGAAGAGCCACGGTGGTGCTTTAACTGTTGTGCATTTGTTGTGAGTTGGTTGAACTGGTGGTAACGGAAGAGGCACTCTCACTTCCGCTTCACTGCTGGAGTAAGTTGGCTGTGTCCATGTAGCTGTGTGGTTGTTCTGCAGTGGTCTCATGGCTGCTGCGCAGCCAAAGGGCGTTAGTGGACCGCCCTGACCCCCGCAACAGCAGTCCGTTTGTTGCTCTCCCGTCACAGCCCCCGCTGCTGTTGGTGCCCTAGCCCCGAGCCCCGGCCGCCCGACCGCGTCCCCGCACTCTCTCCGCGGTGGAGCTAGCAGATTCTCTTGACCCCTGCAACAGCAGTTCGCCTGTTGCCCCCCGCCTCGCCACCGCCCCGGCTCCAGGCCATCCCGGCGCTGCGCCTGCCGCAAACGCCGCCACTGCCGCGGGGTTGGCGGTGCTGGCACATGGAGCGCGGCAGTCGGTCGCCACAAAGCCAGCAGCTCCAAGGGTAGGCAGCGCGGCCGTGGGCGGCTCCACTACGAAACCGCCCGCTGGCCATGCTGTCTCCCGGTCGGCACGTTTGGCCAAAAGCCCCGTCGCTGAACCTGCACCGCCACCCCCCAAACCCGGGTGGGGCGGCGCGGCTCCGAGTGGCTCCGCCACGGATATGGCCGCCAGCCACGGGGCTGCCACTCCGGCCGCCCCGCGCCGAGAGGTCAGCAACGGAACCCCTGCTGCAGGGACCGGGCTCGGCGTGGCGGGAGGCCATGCAACCGCGCACGTGCGGGGTGCACCGCCCTTGACGAGTGCCGCGTGCGACCCCGAACACGTGCCAATGGCGGCGGCTGGGGGGAGGGGGCAGAAAGAAGCACATAGTTCCAGGGTGAACCCAGCACCAAGCACTTCCAGACTACACACTGCCGCTGCACTGTCCCCCCCCAGGGCTCCCTCTCCCCCCCATCCCCCCATCTCTCTCCACTAACATGCGCCGTCCCTGCTCTATTGTTTTCAGGCCACGCGGTCGGGGGGGGCGCCGGGACTAGAGCAGGGTTGGGGGCAAAAAGGTCTGCTGTCCCTGCTGTTTTAGCTTCTTTGTAATGTAAGTTCAAGGCAGTCATAATCTCTTTCCATGCTGCTAAGTTCTTGATAGCTTCTATATCACATTCACTTGTTTTTTCAATTAACCTGCTTCCTATTTTTCTCCAAGATAACACTTGGTGAATGCCAGTTAAAGGTAGAGCTTGTTCATTTATGGAAATCCAATACAATAAGTCCCAAAGTCTATTTTTTTCTATATTTCTGTTCTGTTCTTTTAAAAAATGGATGATAGCTTCAGCTGTCTTTTTAATTTCTGAGGAAAACTTTCCCTTATGGGATAACATCCCTCCCATTTAGCCAGTTTTTGGTTACCTCTGTGTGCTGAAGCTCTGTTGTCCTTTCTTCCGGTCCTTTTTTCTTCCTTTTTTGTCCCTTTTTGCAGAGGTAATCCATCGTGCTGTATTCTTCCTTTTTTTCCTTTTTGATCCTGGCGAGATGGACACCTCCAGCAGGCACCCCACAGCTTAATGCTCCTGGTTCCTGGTGCCTGGTGAAGTCCCGATGCGGGTAGCTATTTGAGGTGGTGAATAAGGCACGAACCCCACTCAGACATGAACGAGTGCCAGAGCAGACTTAACTTTAATAAACAAAGCAGCTGTTTAAGTACAGTGTTCAAATGTGTCACATGATCTTCCAACCAATGACAATCAAGTATTGTTTGAGCATGCGTGAGAACCCGGAAGACTACAACTCCCATGATTCCTTGTTACATTCTTCCTGCCACAACCCACCTCCAAGGTACGACCACCCCCCACTGAACATGATGTACAACTAAAGTCACTCAAGCTCCACCTAAACATAAAAATTACTATAAAAGTAAGTTAAAAATGGGGAGAAGATAGGGAAGACTCCATCCTAACTTCTGGGATCAGTTGACAGGCTGAACCTGTCTTCTCCCCCATAGGGACACCTATTGGGGAAGAACCATACTTTATGCATGCTGATTGATTATCTCAAGCCAGCTTTTGTTACGGATTAGAGCTTGTCAGTATATTGCTTTGAATATGTTTAAAGTAAAATATACACAGGTATTTCCCCCAAAAATGCCAAGGCAGTGGAAAGGATTCAAAAAGGTTTATTTCAGAGGCAAGGACACAAAATCTTACAAAAACCTCACAGTGCTGCCAGACAGCACTGGGCCTCAGTGAGAACGCAAATTCCTATGCTCTTCCAGGGCTCTTTTATCTTTTCTCTGTCTTGTCCCACCCTCTCTGGCCCAAGGAGGCCCTGTACATGTCTTCGAACGTTATCTCTCCTGCATACCGGACAGAGAGAGGGCTCACTCACAGCTCTCCCTGCAACTTTCTCTGAAATGCAGAAGGGAAAGGGAAAATGGCTTCCTAAGCAAAATGAGTTCTAGCTTCCCATTACAAATTCCTCTGAAAGCACCTATCCCTACAATATGTTTTTGCAGCCAGATACTATCACTGGCAATCCTCAAACCTTAACCTGTCACAATTTTCTATTATATTAGTAAAGAGTGTTATTCCATAAACTGTTAGTGTGAGTCCTTCAAGGGCACTAACAGTTGCCAGCAGGGGGTAACATAGTCAACTGAGGAGACCTGGGAGGGGGTCTCTCTTATGCTGTTGGTGTGTCTCCCTGAACAAGTCAGTCGAACCACTCTCCCACCCAGTGGACTGCTCAGTGAAGGGTGCTCATAACAGGACGCTGGCAGACTGGTTGGGTACAAGGGTCTCGGCTTTCCTGGGGCACTGACAGACTAATCAAACACAAAGGGTTTGAGAAAATCTTCCCTTTCACATGACAACTATTATGACAGTGCACCGATGACAATATTGCGCCAATTGGGACTCTCTGGTTCTCATCCATAAGCTGATTCAGTGATTGGAGAGTCAAGGAGTGATCACTAAGGTTCATTCACCCTTTAATAGTCCCATGTGACCAGTGTGAAAGTCTAACAGAGGGTGGAGGCTGACAGTGGACTATGGAGGCATGAATGAAGTCACACTGCTGTTGAGTACTGCCATACCAGAAGTGCTAGAACTTCAATATGAACTGGAGTCAAAGGCAGCAAAGTGGTGCCACAATTGATATCGCTAATGCATTTTTCTCAATCTCTTTGGCAGCCAAGTGCAGGCCGCAGTTCTCTTTCACTTGGAGGGGTGTCCAGTACACCTGGAATCAACTGCCCCAAAGGTGGAAACTCAACCCTACCATTTGCCATGGACTGATCCAGACTGCACTGGAACAAGGTGGAGCTCCAGAAAACCTACAGTGTATTGATGACATCATTGTGTGGGGCAACACAGCAGAGGAAGTGTTTGAGAAGGGAAGAATAATAATCCAAATTCTTTTGAAAGCCAGTTTTGCCATAAAACAAAGTAAGGTCAAAGGACCTGCACAGGAGATCCACTTTTTAGGAATAAAGTGGCAAGATGAATGTCATCTGATCCCAATGGATGTGATCAATAAAATAACAGCTTTGTCTCCATAAACTAGCAGAAAAGAAACACAAACTTTCCTAGATTTCATGGGTTTTTGGAGAATGCACATTCCAGGTTATAGCCTGATCTCAAGCCCTCTCTATCAAGTGACCTGGAAGAAGAACAGCTTTGAATGAGGCCCTGAGTAGCAGCAAGCCTTTGAAAAAATTAAATGGGAGATAGTTCATGCAGTAGTCCTTGGGCATCTAGACAGGACAAAATGTGAAAAATGTGCTTTACATCTCAGCTAGAGATAACATCCCCACTTGGAGCCTCTGGCAGAAAGCACCTGGAGCGACTTGGGGTTGACCTCTAGGGTTTTGGAGCCAGAGATATAGAGGATCTGAAGTCTGTTACACTTCAAATGAAAAAGAAATATTAGCAGCATGATACCTCAGAATTTTTTAGATTTTTAGCTTTTTGTAGATTTTAAAGTAGCTGTGTAGTAAATATAGATTTTTAGTATAATTGTATAGTCTCTCACACTTTAGAATTGTAGTTAAACACTCACCAAACCCTATCCCCCATTTCATATTGAATTTTCTAAATTCTTTTGGCTTGTTTAGACTCCTTTCAAGGTAGGACTGTAGTAAACACCTTCTGTTTAAGAACATTTGCACCCCAGACCTGAACAACAAGATACCATCATAGTCAAAGCAACCTTCGATCCCGGAACCTTGGAGAAGCTCCAAAGACAGTACGTGCTGTGAAGAAGAGGAAGATGAGGAGAAAGGGATCTTAGGACCTCTGACTCAATTTCCAGGGAGATGTGCCAGGGGGCCAGATCTGGGGGAAGGTGGTTCTCAGATTGAGCCATAAATTGTGGAACCCCTGGACGTGGGGGCACGCATGCCATTCATACTCCTTGCGCCAGAAGACCTTCATTAAACATCTGCTCTCTTATCTCTACTAAATTTGCCTGGAGTTTTTCTGCTCCTGATCTTTAGGCAACAAGCATATGAAGTAATTCAAGCTGTTTCAGAAGTAGTTGGTACTGAAGCCCAGCTCCTTTTGACACCTCTATTGCCCGTGCTGGACTGAACTTTCAAAGGGAGGGTCCCCCATCATGCAACTAATGGTACATGGAGTAAGTGGGTCATCCTGATTATCCAATGGGCTCAAATGGGAAACCCTGACCACCCAGGAATCCTGGAAGTGATCATGGACTGGCCAGAGGGCCGAAACTTCAGAGTCCCACCAGAGGAGATGACTCATGCTGAAGAGGCTCCACTGCATAATAAATTACCAGAAAATGAAAAGCAACATGCCCTGTTTACAGGTGGATCTTGTTTTATTGTGGGAAAAAATTAAAGGTGAAAAGCTGCTTTGTGTAGTCCTACATGACAAGTCGCAAAAATTGCTGAAGGAGAAGGTGAATCGAGTCAGTTTGTAGAGGTGAAAACCATCCAGACATCTTTAAAGATTGCCGAACGAGAAAAATGTCCAATATTTAATCTCTATACTGATTGATAGATGGTGGCAGATGCCCTGGGGGGGTGGTTGCAGCAATGGAAGCAGAATAACTGGCAACTTAGTGGTAAACCCATCTGGGCTGCTGCACTGTGGCAAGATATTGCTGCTCAGGTTGTTTAAAAGTACGTCACATAGATGCTCACATACCGGAGTTGTGCCACTGAAGAACATCAAAACAATGAGCAGGTGGACCAGGCTGGTAGAATCGAAGTGGCTTAGGTGGATCTGGACTGGGAACATTAGGGTGAGCTGTTTATAGCTTGATGGGCCCATAACACATCAGGAAATTGAGGAAGGGATGCAAATACCTTGTGCTTGAGGAGTGGATTTGACTACTGATGTCATCGCACAGGTTATCCATTAATGTAAAATGTGCACGATAATAAAACAAACCAAGCAACTAAAGCCTTTTTGGTATGGAGGACAGTGGCTGAAATATCAATATAGGGAGGCCTGACAGATTGACTATATCACACTCTCACAAACCTGCCAAGGCAAGCGCCATGTGCTTACAATGGTGGAAGTGACTATTGGATGGCTGGAAACATATCCTGTGATCCATGCCACTGTCGAGATTGCTATTTTGGCCATTGAAAAGCAAGTTTTATGGTGACATGGCATACCTGAAAGAATTGAATCAGGCAATGAGGCTCATTTCCAAAACTACCTCATAAACACCTGGGCCAAGGAGCACAAGCCTCTAGGAAAATTCGGCTATATAATGGACTGTAAAAAACTGTAAAAAAAGAAATGAGTTCTGGGACATTCAAGCACTAGGATACACATTTAGCAGAAGCCACTTGGCTAGTTAATACTAGAGGATCTGCCAGTTGACCTCGCCCTGCCCGATCAAAACCCTTGTGCACTGTAGAAGTAGATAAGATCCCTGTAGTACATATGAGGAACTTGGGAAAAACAGTTTGGATTATTCCTTCCTCAGTGTAAGATGATAGAAAGGCTACACAAAAGGAGATAAAAACTCCTGATGGTTTTCCTGGAAAACCCCAGCACCTGGGGAGACATTCCCAGAAACTGATAAGAGGATTAAATGAAGAAAGGAGTGATATGGGGATAACATGGCCTTTTTTCGCAAACATCCTGCCAGACGGGAACTCAGGAAAATGACCCTTGGGCCTATGTCCCTTGTCTATCACCCCAAAATTAGTTTATTGACTATAGCCACTCAAACTGCCTAAGAAAAAGGTATTAAAAGAGATTGGACATAAGCAAAAATGGGGGAGAAGTTCCATCAATTCTGTGGAGGTAACTGATGAGTTACCTTGTCTCCTTCCACTTCTGGGGATGCCTGGAAAGTGAGACGTATCTTATGCATGCTAACTACTTGCTTCTAAATAGCTAGAGCTTACTTTTTCTTCTTGGTATTCTTAGTACGTTGCTTTACTTTAAAGTTTTTACTTAAGCTTCTTCATAGTGTTCTTAGTGCTTTGCTTTAGAGTGTGTGCTTAAGTCTTGCTTTATTAAGATTACTACATAGTTTAAGTGTAAATTTTGCAGTTAGACCCTATTCCAGACAACACAAACCCCATAAATTGTCACAAATTTGGATTCTATGATTCTATGAATCTGTGTTATTTTGTGAACTATTGGAGTGAGTCCGTTTTTAGGTGCTGACAGTTTCATCGATGGCCAAATAACTGATAGGAGAAACTGAGGGGTTTCCCTATCGTTATGAAGTGCAGTCCCTATATAAAAGGTATCAAATGTCCTGTCTGTCTCAGATTCACTATCTGTTAAGCGAGGCGTCTCCTTTTAATGAGACGCTAACAGACTGTTTTGGACATTAAATGGCTTTGATCTCGTGGGGGGGCACCAATAGACAAAGAATAGATTAATACAGGTTGGACAGAAAATTCTTCTTTTCTGCCCCTTTTAACATGACACTCATGAAAGGGTAAACCTACTAGTGGGATTGTTTTTGCTAAAACACCTGAGTGCACTTGGGTTATGCAGAAAGATGAGAGAACCCAATGTATACCTCAAGGTGATTTAATCCTGGGTGAAAATAATCTATGTTTGCAGTTGTATGATGGCAGTACTACATGATGCTGTGTGTCACCACTTCTGTGACTTCCATATATCAAAGGTATTATAGAAGGAACTTCTTGCTGCTAGCCAAGCTAGAGGCAAGAAGGGGAATTTGTTGCAATGTTAAAACTTAGGGCCTAGTCCAAAGGGATGAGGAGTGGGAAATGTAATGGATTGTAGGGAAAATACTGAAAAACAAAGTTCTGCAAGAAGGGGTGAATGTTTTGGCTATAGTTCACCAGGGACAAACTGTCTCCACACCATAGGAGCAGGAACACTGAGGGAGCTTGGTGTACTGCTCTAAGGGAGACATGAAATGTAACCTAAAGAGATTGTGGACAAAAAACTCCAGATCAATTTAGTGTATAAGATAAAAAGAGCAGGTCATTTAATCAGGCCTCAGGCCCAGGGGAATACACATGACGTGCTGTCTGTTGTGGTATCTTGTTGTTCAGGCCTAGGGTGCGATGTTCTTAAACAGAGGTGTTTTTCTACAATTCTACCTTGAAAAGAAGTCTAAACACGCTAAAGGAATTTAGAAAGTTCAATATAAAATGGGGTAATAGGGTTGGGTATTTGTAAACTACTATGCTAAAGGGTAAGGGATTATACAGTTATATTAAAATCTACATTTACTACACAACTACTTCTAGAATCTACAAAAGTTAAAAAATCCAAAAAGCTTTAAGGCATCAAAACAAAGGATGGAGTGACATGGAGGTGCTGTGGTCATGCTCTGTTGAAATCAATGCAGATATGAAACAATGGATGAAGCAATTACAGCAGTGTTGTGGTCATGCTCCATTGAAAACAATGCAGCTAATGGGAACTAAGTCAAAGGAATGATCCAGATGGTAATCAAAAGCTGAACTTTGCTTCATTAACTTGAAAATACATATTACTTTTCATGCCCCCCCATATGCTAATGACTAAAGTCACTCAAATTACACCTAAATATGAAATTACATCAACTATAAGTTTACCTTTTCCCCTGCCTCAAAGAAAACAAAATAAATATAGCTTAAATGGGGATGGAGGTGAGACGAGACTCTACCTTTGTATCCTGAGATGGTCAACAGGCTGTACCTATCTCCTTCCCCCATAGGGACGCCTATTGGGTAAGACTCAAACACTTGGCTATACCGAATGCTTCTTCGAGAAATTCAGAAATCAAACTTGTGTTTGTGATTGTACTTTTAGCGCTATATAGTCATCTTGCAATTAATGTATTTGTTGCCGGTTGTATTATTCATATTTTAGATATTCACGTGTGCTTCTGCAGCCTTCATATTTATCACTGGCAATCCAATAAGAACCTGCATGTCTGTTGTTCAATAAACAACACTACTTTGCAGTCTGACCATGAGAGTTCATTGGGCAAAACCAGACTTATAGTGTTGTAAAGGGTTTGTTACTCTCCCTGAGAAGGAAATGGAAATAGGATAGGTCATTTGATGTGTATTTTACCAATAAGGGTATTCCATAACATGTTACATCAGCTCAGATATAAAATAGACGGGAAGGAAGCAAGTGGCCCTTCTCTTCCGGGTAGCTGAGCGGAGCGGTCGGGCAGTTCCTTCAGGGGAGAAGAGCATCGGTTGTGGGGAAGTATCTTTATTTTTAGTTCTTCCCTGCACGTATAATGTTTATAACATCTTCCCTCTTTGTGTAAATATAAACACTCTTTCTTAGCAGCTTCGATTCCATAGTTTGGGGTTTTTTCCCTTCTTTTCCCCCTTCCCCCTCCCCTTCCCTCTGGAGGGACCGGGTGCAGGCCCAGTAGATACCTGGTGTTCAGTCAAACTAAACAATAACAAAACTGATGCCGAAACCCGGGAACACTGCCAGGAAAAGTTGTTTATATAAACACTGCCTTACTTATCTTTTTGTTTTGCTGACTTGGGAACATAATAACATAAACATGGCTATTTGTCCAGTTTCGGTCTCTGTAACCTTACGTTTACTAACAGGTTTTTTGGGATGTGGAACTTATCCCCTAAAGGACCTCCAGGGGGATAAAATCAATTTTCTTTCCCTTCCTAATTTTGATGTAGAGGGCCTTGTAATGAAGGCGCAAACAATTTTTACTAATCCTTACTTAAGTTACCTGGCCGTGGTGCTGCTTATAACCAACACGATGAGAACGTTGTGGAGATTGGGGAATGTAGTATTGTCTTTGTTGCCTTATTGTAGGACAAAACAAACTTTGACAGAGAATTTACTGGGATGTGCTTTAAAGGGACCAGTTCCTGGGTGGCAGGGCATGTGGATGAATTTAGGCAGGTTCTTAGGGCGTTTAACATCCCTCGTTGCTTGGGACTTCACATCAGAACAAGTATTCAACCCCAACAAACTGACACGTCATTTAATGGAAGGATGCCTTGCCTACCCCGATCAAAACCAGCAGCTTCTTGCCCTGTACTGGGGCCTGGCCTGTGCTTATCAAGCTGCAGTTCAATACTCCAAAAAGACTATGACTGAGACAGGGACCCAAACTACGACATCTGAAGTCATTATTGCCCCTGTAGTGAAAAGGAAGACATGGATAAGGAGATCTACAGGACCTACAGGTGATTAGTAAGGAAGGAAGGAGGAGAAGGATCTATCCCACCCGTGCCTCCAAGAGAAGAATTAATGGAAGTAATAACAGGAGAAGAAGAGGAGGCGAGACAAAGAGCCAGTTCACAAAGACCCAGTTCATCAATAGAAGAAGGTCGATCAATCAGAGAGGAAATTAGACAGGAAAGCGAAGTTACCCTGTCCCTGAACCCATCAGAACTTCGGGACTTGCGGAGAGATTACAACCGCCAGCCTGGTGAACGAATTCTTACCTGGTTGCTCTGATGCTGGGATAACGGGGCTAGAAGTCACCTGTTAGAAGGTCATGAAGCACAGCAACTAGGATCTATTGCCCGAGATCATGAAATTGAACAGGAAATTGGAAGGGAGAGATTTATTCGCAGCCTTTGGCTCCGGCTCCTCTTCGGTGTGAGAGAAAGGTACCCGTTCAAGGAAGATCTAAGGAGCTCTACAAGAAGGTGGAGTACTGCAGAGGAAGGCATCCAGAAATGCAGGAATTGACCATGCTGGAAATGATTTACAGTGACCCAGACGATAACAACTTCCTAACTCCAGAGCTTATTCCTTGCACGCTGCCCATGTGAAGAAAAGTAATTCAAGGTGCCCCTGCATCGTATGTTAACTGCTTGTTAACAATATACCATCCAAGGATGGATGAACCAACTGTGGACACAATATGTGCCTGGATACGGAGTATAGCAGAAGGTATGGAAGCCTCCTCACTCCCACGGGCCAACAAGTTAGATTTCAGAGACAGCTCTGATCTCTACCACCAACGCACCCACACTGGGGAGAGGATGGAGAGGCCTTACAAGGTGCCCCAAATGTCAGAATCGCCACAGAGACAGCCCAAGAGATTGGTCTCAGTATCCTTCTGTCCCACTCAGAAGGAAAGGAATCCCCAAGAGCAGGACACGTGGTGAGCTATGGTTCTTTCTGCGTGACCAAGGTGAAGACATGAAGAAGTGGGATGGTGAACTTACCTATAAACTTGAAGCCCGGGTACGAGAATTCAGAGGGAAGAAATCTAGGAAGAAGGCCATCCACGTAGTTGATGCAGAGGCCCCAGAAAGAGATCAGCGACCTTTGAGATGCAGGAAGACCGAGATCAATTCCTGTGTGTCCTAGTTAGAACAGCTGGGACCAGTTCATCACTGTGTGGGTGTAACCCAAACTGTGTATTCTACACCCTCCATGCCATTTCCCAGAAACTGTTAACAATAGACCATTTGCAGCAGTTGCCCAGAGCACACCGGGCCCCGCAGGCTATAAGCTGGGTGTTGAGAGGCCTGTGAGATAGGAGGATGCTCCTGTCCTCACACCCAGGACTCACAATCACCCACTGTGGAACTCCCCACCCTGGGGGAGGTACTGGGCATTCCTGCCTGAACCTGAGGCTATATATATAATCTTGGGGTCTTGGGACTTCTGGTACCATTCGTTGGATCCAGAGGAGGACCAGAACCTCGACCAGACTGCGACCACCACTCTCAACCGTATTGTGACCACCACTTTCAACCAGACTGCGATCATCACCCTCGACCAGACTGCAACCAGCACTCTCACCAACAGGTTTTCCCTCTCCTTTTACTCTGGACTCAGGGGGACCACGTGGGGCTCAGCACGGTGGACCAACGAACACTATTCTGTTCATGCCCGAAGGTGCTGGGTTATACATCTGGGTTTTGTGGGTTAAACCAATTGTTTGTCTGTATAATTGTATTTATGGTATTATTTTTATTAAATTGTAACTCTGACTTATAATCTCTTTGGAGTTGGGTTCATTTCTCCGCCGGTTTACCTTTAAACTGGCACATTTCTTGGTGCCCAACATGGGGCAGAGAGAGAAGTCAGAATTACAATTTCAGTTTAAGCATTTGTGTATTTGGATACAGAAACTCCCTGATCACCATGTTGCTTGATGTATTCATGTGGATGTTGTATCTGAACCTGTTCGTATTTCTGCATATGGGGAACTATTTGCCTATTTTGATGCTCTCTTTAAGACTAGGGAGAGGGATCAAAATTGCTTTATTAATATACCATGTTTATGTCATTGTAACATCAGAAGCAGTGAGTTTCATTGTGAATGTGTATTCAGTCTTGTTTGCCTGTCCTGGTTTGGGTTGCTACCTCTGGGGCCTCATTAAAAACCACATCCAGCCTTTTGGGGGAACAGGAGGGAATGGTTGTTTCCAGCCTTTCACTTCCTTCTTCCCCTTCAGACCTGCTACAACAGTCTTTAAAAATATTGAGTTTCCTTTTGATGTTAAAGACAGCGTAATGTTGTTGTTAGTGTTGCTTTGTCTGCTCTGTACTGTCTACACCATGCTTAGGGTCAGAACAGGACCTTCTAGGGAGGTTGTCTGGAGGCCTGCCCTGGGAGTGGATAATGTTGAGTGGCACGGGAAGTGGGAGGACATTGGCCAGTATTTGGAGAAGTTCTTTCCTCCAATGATCTGGAAATTCACCCCTGAACAACTGCAGGATCCTGTTAGCGTGATAAGATTGGTGAAGGAAAAATGCTCTGGCAGCTCCAGAGATGGCCAGCTCACAGCAACCTGCTGGGCCCTGGCCACTGCCTACCGGACACTACTTGACATGGTACAGCACTGTCAGGGGGAGGAGAGAAGGAGCAAATCCACAGGCACCACGTCCACCCAAACCACGGCTGAGTCAGAGGGAAAAAGAAATAGATCAACCAGCACTGTGTCCACACAAACCATCGAGGAGCTAGAAGGACAACCAAAACCAATAGCAGTCGCCCCTCTCCAGAAAAGGAAATCAAAGACTAAATCAGTTCGTATAGTGAATGATGACGAAGAGGCAGGACCTTCACATCCACTGGAGGAGACTGAGTCAGAAATAATCACTCAGTCTCTATCCCTGGGTGAGCTACGTGAGCTCCGGAGAGAGTTCACACGACAGGCAAATGAGTCCATTCTGACCTGGCTGCTCCGAATCTGGGATGCCGCAGCTAACGATACAATTCTAGATGGGAGTGAAGCAAGACAACTGGGATCCCTGTCTTGAGATGTAGTCATTGATCAGGGGATTGGAAAGAGGCAGGAAACTCTCAACCTCTGGCGATGACCGTTGTCCAGTGTGAGGGAGAGATATCTTTGTAAGGAGGACCTCCACGTACAGCAAGGACAATGGAGCATGATGGAACAAGGTATCCAGTGCTTAAGGGAATTAGCTGTACTGGAGATAATCTTTTCAGAGGACGAAAGATTCCCTAAAAGTCCAGATGGTGTACAGTGCACATCCCAGATGTGGTTAAAGTTTGCACGGCTCGGGTCAGAAATGTATTCCCACTACTTAGCAATGTTGCAATGGAGGGAGGGAGAGGACAAGGTGGGTGCGTTGGTTAGTAAACTCAGGATTTATGAAGACACTGTCACTGCCCCATTACAAACCCACGTCTCATCTGTGGAAACCAAACTGGCTGAACATGTCTGAAGCCTGGAAGAGAAAATTGAAGAGGACCACCAGAAGTTAAGAGAGGAAATGAAGGGAGGGATCTTCCATATCTCGCCAGGACAAACAAAAGTCTCTGCTATCAGGAGCAGGCATCCCCCAGCTAAGGAGAGAGGGTACACTCCACGTGGCAATCTATGGTTTTACCTCCATGAGCATGGAGAAGATATGAGGAAGTGGGATGGAAAACCCACCTCTTCCTTAGCAGCCTGGGTATGTGAATTGAAAAGAGAAACAAGTATCACAAGGAACTCTTCGAGGATAAATGTTGCTCCGGTCTCTCATGGACAAGACTCCAGACGGTACAGGAATGATGATATGTCTGATCCTCTTGAAGGGACCTCCAGGTCATACTTACAAGAAGAGCGCAGTGAGTACCATGACCAGGACTAGGGATGCCCTGCCTCTAGCCAGATAGAGGAGAGGGACAATCGGGTCTATTGGACAGTGTGGATTCGGTGGCCTGGCACATCAGACCCACAAAGATATAAGGCCTTAGTTGATACTGGTGCACAATGTACTTTGATGCCATCAAGATACGTAGGGTCAGAATTCATCTCTATTTCTGGGGTGACATGGGGATCCCAACAGCTGACTGTACTGGAAGCTGAAGTGAGCTTGACTGGGAAGGAATGACATAGACACCCCATCGTGACTGGTCCAGAGGCCCCATGTATCCTTGGCATAGATTACCTGAGGAGTGGGTATTTCAAAGACCCAAAAGGACTTTGTTGGGCGTTTGGCATAGCTACTGTGGAGACAGAGGAAATTAGACAGTTGAACACCTTGCCTGGTCTCTCGGAGGACCCTTCTGCTGTGGGACTGCTGAAGGTTGAAGAACAATTGGTACTGATGGCCAAAGCAACAGTACACCGTCAGCAATATCTCACCGACCGAGACTCCATGACTCCTATGCTGTAGTGGGGAAGGATGCTGAAACTGAAACCATACACCGTCGAAAGCTCAGCACAAACAATGTTTATTACCAAGAGGTGACCAACAAAACGAAAAACCCAGGAGAGAGGAAGGAGAAAAATAAGCCCTCAGTATGACTCCCCCAGTCAACTATCCTCTAAAGAAGAAGAGGAGCAGGTGACACGGGCTGAGGAGGTCCCACCATATAACCAGCTACCAGAAGATGAAAAGCGATATGCTCTCTTCACGGATGGCTCCTGTCGCATTGTAGGGACAAACTGAAAATGGAAAGTAGCGGTATGGAGTCCCACACGGCGAGTTGCAGAAGTGACTGAAGGTCAAGGTGGGTCAAGTCAGGTTGCAGAGCTTAAAACCGTTCAGCTGGCTTTGGATATAGCTGAATGAGAGAAGTGGCCAAGACTCTATCTTTACACTGACTCCTGGATGGTGGTCAATGCTCTGTGGGGATGGCTAGAGCGATGGAGAAAGGCCAACTGGCAACGCAAAGGGAAATGTAGGGGGCATGTTTTAGGGATGCTAGAAGGGGCATCCTGGGAAATGAAGTCCCAAATGTACTCCCACACGCATGGGCACTGGGGTACCCCATGGTGATTGTTTTGAAGTGCATATAAAAGGTGTTGTTTGCTTCCAATAAACGGATTTGGGTAGTTGAACCCTCAACTAGCCGGGTCTGTGTGGGTTTATTTATTTATTTTATTAATAAAGCCATATCTGGCGCCCAGAACTGGGGCTTTCCCTGTAACAGGGATGATCACGAGGTGCATTAATGCCAGCGGCAACAGAATCGTGGGACACATGGGCAACGGCCCAGGGCCAGGCGACAGGGCTGAGAGAGAAGCAGAGGCACACCGGGACCGGGGCGGCGACAGGCTGCAGGGAACCAGGGCGCACCCAGACCCTGTTGAAAACTACTGCGGCGGGACGGACCGTGCGCAAGTCTCACGGCGTGTGTGGGCATCCGCGAGGGACCGCGCACTAGAGCTGCTCTGCGGAGCTGCCGAGGCAGCCCGAAACCACGACGGGGGCTACCCTCCCTTCCACAGTGAAGTGCTGGAACCATCCCGAACCGGAGCAGCGTGAGCTGAGAGCAAACGGCAGAGCCCTATACAAATCTGCCGCGGGCAGAAAGGGAGACAGCGTTGCCACCGGCTGGTGCCGCACTGAGACCCCTGCAGGGGCAGTCCCGCCGTCCGTGGTAAAAAATAATGCAACAGAGCAGGGGCCGAGAAAAGACGGCCCCGCCCCTTGTGCTGGGACGGAGCGAGGCTGCGCTACAGCTGGCTGAACTGCCTCCTGCACAACCCAACCCCACAGCTACAGCGTCATGCTGTGTGCCTCCCAAGAGACATACTGTATTAGGGAGGGGTTTGGAACATACTGAAATCTGAAGCCAAGACATCATTGAAAGCTCAACAAAACTGATATTTATTACAAAGAAGTGGCTGAAGTAAATGGGAACCCATGAGAAAGAGAAACCAGTGAGGAAATACGACACCCTACTCACCCTGGACGTTGGCTGTAACAGTTGACTAGGTTTTTTATATCCTCTGGTGTAAAATCCTCCATAGTATCGATTTGTGCCCAACGCCCTGTAGTGAAGTCCATAACCCCCCTTCATCTAACCACAGGGGCTGCCTTTACAGGTCCCAAGGGTGTTTCCTCTCTCTCTCTCTCTGCATCCTCTTGTTCGCTATCGGACTCACTGGTGCTCCAGATATTGCCATCCCATGTTTCTGGATCCCATCCTGGATCTGTTATGGTAGCCCTAACTCGGGGTCCTGTATCCTTCCCTTTATGTATCTTTCCCTTTCTCCGTCTGGCAGCATGCACTGCAAATTTTTCTGCTACGGTTGCACATTTCTGTTCCATGATGCTGCATTGATTAGTTGCAGCTAACAAGGCTTGCTGTTGTACTATGGATGTAGCTTTTGTTTCTTGTATCTCTGTTTTCAGGTGCTCCAACTGCTTCTCTAAATCTTCTATTCGACCAATAGCAATTTTATAAGCAAACAGGAGTGCTCCTGCCATATGACCGATATGGATTAAACACTGTGATTTCTGTGTGTAGGATGTTTCCACGAACTGCACCCAATACTTCATTATTTCTGTTGAGCTACTGAAACTCCACGGTTCAGGAGTGACCCCAGTACAGGTTTCCAAGCGGCCCCAGAGAATACTTCAGGGCTCCTGAGTCCACCCAGAACACTCCATAAAAGGGGCACCTCCCGAATCCCCTTTTCGAGAGTTCAAAAGTTTTGCTAACCAGCTCATGTTCTTTCCCCTTAACTACAGCCCCTTTCACCTCACTCACAATAAGGGTTTTTATCGGCTGGCCAGCAGCCGAACCTGCACGTGGCGACACTGAGAGGTCTGAGAAGAGAGGGCTACAGGGGGGGAAAACGGGGAATATACAGGAGCAGGAAAACAAGGGAAAAAGGAAAGAAAGAAAAAAAACCATAAGGGGTGCTGACTAACCTGTCCAGTCCCTACCTGTCATCGTCAGACGTAACAGCCCCTGGGGTGGGTCTTCCCCCCCATGGATCCTGGATAGCTATATCCCAACACCACAGGGTAAAATCTCCTTCAGGCAAGTCTCGTTTTTTTCTTTATTTTTTTCCCTCTTTTGTTACAAGTAACACAGAGCCCGACGCAGCCTCCCCAGAGAAACCCCTCCCCTGGCGAGTCCCAGTTTTTTCTACAAGTAACACAGAGCCTACAAACTACATATATTCACAGAGTCTGCCCTTACCCTAGCAACGGTGTGCTTCGCGTTCAGTACCCCATCCTCGTCGCCAAAAATGTATTAGGGAGGGGTTTGGAACATACTGAAATCTGAAGCCAAGACACCATTGAAAGCTCAACAAAACTGATATTTATTACAAAGAAGTGGCTGAAGTAAACGGGAACCCAAGAGAAAGAGAAACCAATGAGGAAATATGACACCCTACTCACTCAGGTGTCGTTCATGGGGTTATCTTACCAACTCCGAATGCCATAAAATCCTCTGCAGCAGCTGCGTTTTTCAGAGAGTTAGCAGGCTCACACATAGCAGGCATCCCTGCTAAAGACAACTTGGTCCTTCGTGTGGAGCAAGCCTCCTCCAAAAAGCCGGCTGTCTGCTTTTTATACAATCAACTGAGTACATCTGCTTAGGAAGGTGTGGCCAGTACCGCCCCGCCAGAGGTTCTCAGTCCCACCCCCTTGGTTATGCAAGTGCATCCCTTCAGCACATGTGTGAGAACTTTGGGATTCCCCTTCCACATGCGCAATATGCTTTGGGAGTCTTCTCTAATTGAGTTGGAGGTCGTTACTTCCTCCCCTCTTCTTCGGTTTCTCCTTCAAATGTCCTTGGCAGATGATGAACCAATCACAGAACACCAATTAATATAGTTTATACAAGAAGCTCTCTCTCCAAGGACAACGCTACCGTTTTATCAGTGAACTTGGTAGGGAAATTATAAACTCATACAGGTGGCTTGGACCAAACACAGACCAAAAGTATCAACATCCCTGATACACATACAGAACTAATTTAACATTATATCTTGTTGTCTCAAGAACCTTTGGTAGAAATACTGAAGCTTTAAGAGTTTTTTCCTATTTTTTCATTAGTTCCCCAGTGGCTTTGTTTAAGTCGTTAAAGTTAAAAGTTGTTAAAGTTGTTAAGTTCTCAAGTGCATCTACATAGATGCAGTTATTGTGACAATTTAGTTCAAATAATGTGTTCAAAAAGTTCTTAAGCATCTCCATACCTTGTTAATTAATACATTCAGATATTGTTATCCCAAAAAGGTGTACATGGTGTCAACAAAAATGCAAGGGTGGCTGCTTGTGAGTCACAACTACCTAAGAGACTGAGTTAAAACTGATTATGATTGCTCTAGCCAATATCATTCAAGAAATAGGACTGCGAAATGCTCCAGAAAAAATTCATCAACCCAACCATGGAACAAATCTACAATAGAGAGGATTGCACAACAAAAAATCACCTTTCAACCTTTAACTTTGAGGTAAAAGACATTAAAAGACATTAAAATGACTTATTGATTTTACTTCAAGCTCTTAGCTACCAAAAACCATTTCTGGACATAACTACAGAAAAACTACATATTTACCTAACCTTCACATCTGTTTCTACCACAGTATCCACCTAAGATTGTCTGAAGAGTTATTAACATATTTGTTAAGTTTGTTATTAAGGGCAAAAAACAGCTACCAGAAATGGATGGACAAAAGCTGAAAAATTAACTGCATCCCAAACACCAGAGGCAACTTGAACTAATTGCTTACAAAGGATGCTAAGTTTCAATCTGTGTTAGCAGATTGTAATCGTAACTTGTTTATATATCTTTGAATTCATTAACTTTTAGTTTTCTAAACAAAACTCACTCATAAAACAAACCATTGTCAAGGGAGCACACTACACAACAAACCTGTTTCCAAAAAAGCCCCAAAAAAACAGGAGGAAAAAGAATATGCATATGCATAAACAGGTTTAGGTTTTTTAGGCCTCGTATTCCTCATATTAATTCCCTTTCAGAACAGGTACAGTTGCTGGACATGACTACCAGAAGTGACAGATTGAAAAACATAAAACCTATAAATCTAAAATGTGTGGTTGAAATCATCATCATGGCTAGGCTTCGTGAACGAAGATTTGGGAAGGGCTCTACCCAAGTTTGTTACAAGCACGCTGGTGGCTAAAAAGGCCAATACGAGATAGACACGTCTGGTTGCAAAAGGCACAGCAGAAAGACTCCTTAGGTGGTATATTCTGCAAGACACGATTCTTTCTGCATTGTCTTTTCTCCTCAAGAGTGATCCTGCATGCTTTCTCAAAAGCAGCAGGGGCGTTAAAGATAGTGTGTCTCCAGACCTCCCGATTGGAGGCCAGAGTAGACCAGTTATGGTGGTCAATATGGCCAAGGCTGAGATGTTGTTTCAGGGAGTCCTTGTATCTTCTCTTCGGGGCTCCTCTCTTGTGGCAGCCAGTGGCAAGTACACCATAAAGCGTGATCTTAGGGAGGCAGTAGTCCTTCATCCTTGAGACGTGTCCTGCCCAACGCAGCTGTGTTCTCAGCAACATGGCCTCAACACTTGTAACTGCTGCTTGTTCTAGAACAGATGTATTGGTCACATAATCGGACCAGTGGATGTTTAGGATTGTACGGAGACAACATTGATGGAAGCGCTCTAAGAGTTGCAGGTGGTGGTGGTAGATGACCCATGATTCAGAACCATATAAAAGAGTAGACAGCACTATGGCTCTGTAAACACTGATCTTTGTACTTTTCTTCAAGTGTTTATTTTGCCAAACTCTTTTATGGAGTTTTCTGAAAGAACTATATGCCTTTGCTAACCTGTTGTCTATCTCTCCATCAATCTTACCATCCAAGGAGATGAGGCTACCTAGGTAATTAAACTGCTGAACTGATTTGAGCTCTGATTGGCCAATGGTGATATGGGGATGATGGAAGACTTCCTGAGGTGCCGGTTGATAGAAGACTTCTGTCTTCTTTAAGCTGACTTCCAGCCCAAAGAACTCAGCAGCATCTGCAAAGCAGGATGTTAAACGCTGCAGAGCTGCTTCTGTGTGGGCGACAAGGGCGTCGTCGTCAGCATAAAGCAGCTCTCGGACAAGATGGTTTAAGGTCTTAGTGTGGGCCTTCAGTCGCCTTAGGTTGAATAGACTTCCATCAGTACGATATTGAATGTAGATACCATCTTGATCATCGAGGTCTGCCGTGGCCCTTTGGAGCATCATGCTGAAAAAGATTGTGAATAGGGTTGGTGCAAGAACGCAACCTTTTTTCACACCATAGCTTGTTAGGAAGGGCTCAGAAAGTGCGTCGCCATATCTGACTTGGCCGTGCTGATCCTCATGGAGTGAGATGATCATTTTAAGGAACTTGGGGGGACATCCTAAATGTGTGGACATGTATGTGTGTAGACTTGGAGATACTTCATGCTTCATGTGCCTTGAGCAAATTACACTTGCATAACAAACACTACCTCAGCCACATTTTCCTAGCAAGGAAAAACAGATAACACAACACTTATTCACTAAAAACCCTCAGAAAAATAAAGTTGATGCTTCTACCAATTACATGTAAACCCTTAGAAAAGTAAAAATCAATGTTCTACCCAGTTATGCTAAAACCCTCAAGTTAATAAAGCTGTTGTTCATCCTAGTTAGAGAAGTTTCACACAGTTACATAAAAAACCCTCAGATCAATAAAGTTGTTGTTTATCCCAGTTACACACAAACCCTTAAGAAATAAAAGGTTTGAGTTTATGTCAAGCAAATTCAAAGGTTAGAGATAAAAGTTCAAATAAGTAAGTTTGTTAAAGAACCAAGGTAAAGCAGTGAGCTGGGTCACTGATACAGTGGTAATTGTTAAAGGTTTCAAAAGGTTTAAAAATTTACTGTTCTATTATATGCACTGTTCTATAATTCGTCATAATAATAAGAACAGAGGAGATGTAGGGGGCGTGTTTTAGGGATGCTAGAAGGGGCATCCTGGGAAATGAAGTCCCGAATGTACTCCCACACACATGGGCACTGGGGTACCCCATGGTGATTGGTCAAGGGAGTCACGTGTTGTTTTGAAGTGCATATAAAAGGTGTTGTTTGCTTCCAATAAACGGATTTGGGTGGTTGAACCCTCAGCTAGTTGGGTCTGTGTGGATTTATTTATTTAATATAATAATAAAGCCATAGGGAAACCCATCTGGGCAGCTGAGATGTGGCAGGACATCGCTGGCCGGGTAGAGAAGCTGAGCATGAAGGTCCGTCACGTAGATGCTCATGTACCCAAGAGTTGGGCTAATGAAGAGCATCGTAACAATGAGCAGATGGACCGAGCTGCCAGGATTAAAGTCTCTCAGGTAGATCTGGATTGGCAGCACAAGGGAGAATTATTTCTGGCTCGATGGGCCCATGATGCCTCTGGTCACCAGGGGAGAGATGCGACATACAGATGGGCTCGTGACTGAGGGGTGGATCTAACCATGGACAGTGTCTCACAGGTTATCCATGACTGTGAGACACGTGCTGCCATCAAGCAGGCCAAGCAGGTGAAGCCTCTATGGTATGGTGGACAGTGGTTGAAATACAGGTATGGGGAATCCTGGCAAGTTGACTATATCACGCTTCCCCAAACCCGCCAAGGCAAGCACTACGTGCTGACCATGGTAGAAGGAACCACTGGATGGCTGGAGACATACCCCGTGCCTCATGCCACTGCCCGGAATACCATCCTGGACCTTGAAAAGCAAGTCCCGTGGTGACATGGCACCCCAGAGAGAATTGAGTCTGACAATGGGACCCATTTCAAGAATGGTCTCATAGACACCTGGGCCAGAGAGCATGGCATTGAGTGGGTGTATCATATCCCCTACCATGCACCAGCTGCCAGAAAAGTTGAGTGGTGCAATGGACTGCTGAAAACCACCTTGAAGGCACTGGGTGTGGGGACTTTCAAACACTGGGAGCTGCATTTAGCAAAGGCCACCTGGTTGGTCAACACCCGAGGTTCCATCAATCAAGCTGGCCCTGCCCAATCAGAACCCTTGCAAACTGTAGATGGAGATAAAGTCCCCGTGGTGCATATGAGAGGTATGTTAGGAAAGACTTTTTGGATTAGTCCCACCTCAAGCAAAAGCAAACCCATCCGAGGGATTGTTTTTGCTCAAGGGCCTGGTTTCACTTGGTGGGTAATGCAAAAAGATGGGGAGACACGTTGTGTACCACAAGGGGACCTAATTTTGAGTGAGAATGGTCTGTAATTTTTCATTGTATATATATATATGTATATAGTTTTTAAAAGGTGGTAACTTGAGCATGACATGGATGGTATAGAATAAGGGGTGGATAATGTCCTAGTTAGAACAGCTAGGACCAGTTCATCACTGTGTGGGTGTAACCCAAACTGTGTATTCTACACCCTCCATGCCATTTCCCAGAAACTGTTAACTATAGACCATTTGCAGCAGTAGCCCAGAGCACACCGGGCCCCGCAGGCCATGAGTTGGATGTTGAGAGGCCTGTGAGATAGGAGGACGCTCCTGTCCTCACACCCAGAACTCACAATCACCCACTGTGGAACTCCCCACCCTGGGGGAGGTACTGGGCATTCCTGCCTGAACCTGAGGCTATATAATCTTGGGGTCTTGGGACTTCTGGTACCATTCGTTGGATCCAGAGGAGGACCAGAACCTCGACCAGACTGCGATCACCACTCTCAACCGGACTGCAATCACCACCCTCGACCAGACTGCAACCAGCACTCTCACCAACAGGTTTTCCCTCTCCTTTTACTCTGGACTCAGGAGGACCACGTGGGGCTCAGCACGGGGGCCAACGAACACCATTCTGTTCGTGCCTGAGGGTGTTGGGTTATACATCTGGGTTTTGTGGGTTAAACCAATTGTTTGTCAATATAATTGTATTTATGGTATTATTTTTATTAAATTGTAACTCTGACTTATAATCTCTTTGAAGTTGGATTCATTTCTCCTGCTGATTTACCTTTAAACCAGCACACTGTGATCCTGATGAGGGGACCTCTGATTGGGCAATGCAAAGATCAGACGGTGAATACTCTGATCAAGAATAATAGAGGGGCCCTGCCTTCGGCCAGGAGAAGGAAAGGGACGATAGGGTTTACCGGACTGTGTGGGTTCGATGACCTGGCACATCGGATCCGCAATGATACAAAGCGTTAGTAGGCACGGGTGCACAGTGCACCTTGATGCCATCAGAGCATAAAAGCACAGAGCCCATCTGGATTTCTGGAGTGACAGGAGGATGTCAAGAATTATCAGTGCTAGCAGTTGAAGTGAGTTTAACGGGGGACAAACGGGAAAAGCACCCCATTGTGACTGGCCCAGAGGCCCCTTGCATCCTTGGCATTGATTACCTCAGGAGAGGATATTTCAAAGACCAAAAGGGATATCGATGGGCTTTTGGTGTAGCCACAGTGACTACAGAGAAATTTAAACAACTATCTACCTTGCCTGGCCTCTCAGAAGATCCTTCCATTGTGGGATTGTTACAAGTCAAAGATCAACAAGTGCCAACGGCCACTACAGTAGTGCACAGATGACAGCACTGAATGAACCAAGACGCTGTGATCCCCATCCATAAAATGATTTGAGAGCTGGAGAGTCAAGGGGTGGTCAGTAAGACCCACTCACCCTTCAACAGCCCCATCTGACCTGTACGTAAGTCTGATGGAGGATGGAGACTGACTGTGGACTATCGTGGCTTGAATGAAGTTACCCCGCCGTTGAGTGCCGCTGTGCCAGACATGTTGGAGCTCCAGTATGAACTGGAGTCCAAGGCAGCGAAGTGGTACGCCACCACTTGTAGGGGCGTGTCTGAGGTACAGAGGGAATGTACCAGGGCAGAGATGCCCAGAGAGCATGCGCCGAGGTTTACAACCCCCATTGGATAAGGAGATTACATGGTTATGGGATATAAAAGGGAGCGGGAGATTCAAATAAAGTCTCTTTGTCTACCATCTCACAGGGAGTGTACATGATTTCTTTATTATATAAAGGCAGCGTGCACGTGCACGCTACATCTGGCGACCCAACCAGGGACCGAACCTACAATAGGTGAGATAACTTAAACCTGTAACAGGTATATATCGGTAGGAATCCGGTTATCACTTCAGTTTTATGAAGTGGGAGTCCTTTTACTGAAAAAAACTTAGACCTCTTTAAGTGTTGCCTTGGGGGAGACCAAGGAACGAAGTTTAGTGAGCTCAAAAAAGTATAGGAAAAGTGCACAGAAAGAAGAAAAAAGAAGAAAAGAAGAAGAAGAAACAGAACGGCAGGCAGTGGAGACCGGAGTCGGGGACCAGCAGGCGGGAGCGGACAGCGAAACAGCGAAGCTGAGTTACAAACGCTGCAGCCCCCAGCCCCCACCAAAGGGGGCTCGGAGTTGCTGTGCTTTATCTCGCGAGCTGCTGCTGGGAACTCTGTGGCTAAAAGCAGTGCAGACCCCAGGCAAAAGCAGCTGAGCTGCCCCGTGCCACCACCCCGGAGCCCCGGGGACCCCAAGACCACGTGTGCCGCCCCGCTGCCCCCCCCCTCCCCTGCGCACGCCACTGGTGACTGCTGCCAGCTGTGGGACGGACGCCTGGTGCCTGGTGACCCGGCAAAAAGCTGCAGTTGCAGCTGCCGGGGAAATGACCACGCCACGCACGTGTGCTGGCCGCCCTGCCCGCCACCGCAGGGACCTATACTGGTCGCGCCGGGTCTACCCGACGAACCGAGCCAGCGCTGCCTCACCACTGCCCGCGCTAGCCCCCCCCCCCCCCCCCGCACGCGTTCGCCGCCGCCTCCACTGGCCCTGCGCCGACCGCGTCCAGCAGCCCCCGGACCCCACCTCGCCTAGCGAGCCCCACGCCTGCCGCCGCGCCGAGAGCCCCCCCGCAGCTGCCGGAGCCACCCCCGGACCCCCACGGAGACGCCGGGAGAAAAAAAGCGGCAGAGAAGCAGTCGACCCAGAAACTGAAACTAACTGCAGCCAAACAAAGGAACACGTGCCACAGCCGCCGGACCAAGGTAACACTAGAACTCTGTCGCTATGGAAACCTCACAACACATTGAAACTGTTAAAACACAAATTGCTAGCATCGCAAAGATACACATAAGAAAACTGGGACACATTCTAAGCCACAGCCACCAGCAAACGAAACAAGTAACCCACCCCCCCCACACACACGCACTGCTACAAGCACACAGCCCATAGACATGCAGGGGGAAGAAAAAAAGCCGTTTGCAAACTTAACTCACTATTGGGACCCGAGAGCCAAGGGAACACGAGCAGCTGGGAGGGAACAGGGCCTCTGATGCAAAATCCCAGCCCATGGGACCCTTGCAGAGAACCCCGTTACAGAGATGGGGGTGATAACCCAGCGTACTTCCCCCACGTCCCTGCAAATGATCAGCCGCGTGGTCCCGCATGGGCGCCGCCATCTTGCCCATCACATGGCCCGGGAACTGACCAGTCTCTTCCAGCCCCTGCGCCGCCCCGCCCCACCCATAGGCGCGAGGGGGGAGGTAGCTCCGCCCCCTCGCCGCCTCCGACACCCGCCCACACCCCCCCACCGGCAACCGAGATTGCCGGAGCCGCGGGGGGGGGGAATGGGGCGAGGAGGAGGGGGAACTAGGGATGGTTCCGTCGGGAAGGAGCAGGGAAGTAAACGGGGGAAAGTCAGATAACAGGTGGAAACAATGTAAGGAAAAGGCAATTCGGCAGAGTAGCCTGGAGGATAATCGGGCATACTCAAATGAATTTAGCCAAAACCACACCCCTCAGCCTGAGCTCCTGTATGGAGCTGCTCAGAGGCTGAGGCAGTCGGTAAGGGATGCTGGCGTATCCTTAACCAATACTTTCAAGTATCTGGACACATTGAGTTCCATCCATTTTTCCACCCCACATGACACAGAACATGTGGACTGGTTATCTGACTTTCCGGAGAATTGTGCCAAACACAGTGCAAACACCCCAGCTGACATAACAATAAACCAATTAACCGGAGAGGGAAGACACAGCACAGCAGGTGCCCAATTAAATCCCCCCCCGAGAAATATACAAAGTGATAATCAAACAGGCGCTGAAAGCCATGAGAAGGCTTCTCACCACAGATCAAAACAGCAATCTGCCCAGTACAAAAGTGTCACAAAGTTGTGCTGAGCCTAATCCACAATATTTAAACTGGCTGCAGTCTGCTTAAGACAAGCAAATTGAGTACAATGAAGCCAGAGAGATGCTGTATAAGCAGCTGGCTTTTGAAAAGACAAAAACAAGCTGTGAGAAAGCTTTGCAAATCTTTCCTGGAGGGGGTTGACCACGACACTGCTGAGCTGGTTCAACCTTACCAAAGATTTGGCTCTGAAGAACACCAGTCTGTCTCTCTAACTGTGGCCCTAGAAGCCCAGCTAGGAATACAAGAAGAGGCCAGACTTAGAGCAAGTTGTGTCAGGTGTAGTAGCACTGACCACTTTCAAAGAGATTATACCTGGAGACCCTTTGCAGCAATGCCCCAAAAATACTCTAATGGCAAGGAATCAGCTGAGTTGTATCAGGGATGACGAGAGCGAGGCAAATGCCTTGCCACAAGCATTGCACTGCTTGTTGCTGTGTTGCTTGCTGCCCTCTGTGCCACCGGCTTTCATGTGCCAGAGAGGAAGCAGCTTGAAGCAAGCCCCAAAGTGGGGGCAACAAACGGCCCAGACAATGCCCCTATATTCTGCACCCCCAAGAAAGGTGACAGGTGGAGAGTGCTGCCAAACTCAAAAGCAGTAAGTGCAGTCATAAAGCTTGCAGCAGCACCGCAGCATGGACTGCCTTCACCCAATATGCTCCCAACGAGTTAGTCGCTATTGGTAACTGATTCAAAGATTTGTTCCTTTACCACCTTCCTACACCCTGAGGATGTGCCAAGGCTTGCCTTTCCCATCATGGCCTTGAACAATGCACGGCCCATGCAAGGCTATTGCTGGGTTGTCCTTCCTCAGGGAATGCAAAATAGCCCAAAGTATCAAAAAACCACGACACATCCTTATACAGGTAACATACCAATGAGCACGGCCACAGGAAATGAACTGCCATTTACTCTTACTGCTCTAATCAAAACTGTCCAAGATGCAGGGTTACAACTTGCAGCGGAGAAAATCCAGCAACCACTACCCTGGACTTTCCTTGGACAGGAATTCATGCAGCAAAAAGATTCTCCACAGCTGCTGCAGCTCGAGGTAAAAAACACTTTATATTTACGCGAATTGCAGGAGCATCAGAGGACTGTCAATTGGTTAAGGCCTATTTCAGGCATAACCTCAGAGGAGTTACACCCTCTACTTCAGCTGCCAAAGGGAGACTCCAGCTTAATGTCTAACAGGTTTCTGATACCAGAAGCCAAAAAGGTGTTAAGCATTCGTATCAAGGCAATAGAGAGAGGGCAAAGCAGAATGAGAAATCCCGAACTGCAAATCTGCCTAGCCTTCATTCCCAGCAGGTATCAACTATTAGCAGCCTTGTTACAGTGGGATCAGACTGAAAAAGACCCACTGCAAATTCCAAAATGGCTAATTTTGCCCCACACACCATCTGACACTGTGTGGACTGTTAATGAGATGTATGCAAAGCTTGTCATTAAAGGCAGAGGACAACTGCAGGACCTGGAAGGAGAGAACTCTGCCATCGTCTACATGCCAGCTACGAAGGACAATTTGGATAGGATGCCAGCTGAGGACACAGGGTTCCAAGCTGCCTTAACAAACTTTCATGGTAAAACTTTCATGCATCTCTCAAAACACAGGTTGTGGGCAGAAATCACTAATCTGCTTTTAAAAGGCACGACCAGATGCAAACATGGACCAGTGAAAGGCTTCAGGACCTTCACACATGCATCTGGGAACAGCAAAAAGGGCTGCAATAACTCACGTAAAATCCTGCTACAGAACAAGGGAAAGACAGACGCAGACCACAAACCAAAGCTGTGCAGGTTCTGGAACTGACTCCGTCCATATTGCCTTGGGAAAGTTTACTAAGCAATCTTTTAATGTTGTAACTGGTTTCTGTTATATTGCAAGTTGATACCCCATCTTGAAAGTTTGTTTATTTGAGATATTGTAGCGTTTACCTGTTAATTGAAATGTGTTCTATTTGGTTTCTTGTGAATTATAGAAGGTTTGGATTTTCATGTAATGCACACAAGGTAACACAATGACAGGTAAGGGCCAACAACTGACAAAGAACTAAGAAACTGAAAAAACAACAACGTTTAACATCATATCTAAGGTCTTGGAGCAAGCGAAATTGTCTCATTAATTTTTCCATCAGAACGCAAATTCCTTGAACAGACAATTTCAAATAACATTCAGTCAGCTCGAGACTACTTCATCATGTCACGCCAACACTGTCAAAAAATCACAATCATGCCATCTCAGAACGCGTTAACCCCACATAGTTAATTGCAAATGAGATTGAGCAAACAGATTCACACACATCTCTGAATTTGACATATTAAAATATGTACATGTAACAGTAGGTATATACCCACACCACGTAATCTCCACAACACCCACTGCACAAAAGGCCAAGAGTGTAAAACACTGGCTTAGTTGCTTAGCAACACTTGGTATCCCAAAACAAACCACAATATTCACAGTAAAACAGCTACATTTCCTATCAAATAGGAAAATTCTCATGTCACAAGTATTCCACACTCACTCATTAGCCAGGTAATTATAGAAAGAGCACACTACACACTGAAACAATGTCAACTAAACAAAAAAAAGGGGGGGAGAATCTGTATAGCCACAAGAGTAATTGTGAAAAGCCATGTATGTATTAATTTTCAAATTGTGACAATGCTGGAAACATGTAAGTATGAAAGGCAACACAAACCCCAGGCTAGTGTGCCTCTCCCAAAACATCGGTCATGGTAAGGGATTTGATATCTGGGCAGTGGACTGAACCACTAAATCTCTGATTTGGGAGAGAGGCTATGCTGGGGAGTCTGAAGGAAAAGAGTTAAAATGAACCCCTTCCAGGTCTCTTACACCCTACAAGGTATAAAATCACATCAACAAGAACCAGAGTAACGCAGAAGTTGTAAGAAAGTTATGTTTATGTTTAAGGTTTACATTAAGGACGACCAGTGTGGCAAAAAGCAGTTTATAAAAACCCATGAATGTGTGTATGATGCGTGGAGTGATGGCCATCAAGCGATTGAGAGAGTGAATGAAAAAGAGTGTTGTATGACTGGACAAATATTAAAACACTAAACACCTCACAAATAACAATACCTCCGCCACAGGGTCATTTAAGAGAATTTAGTTTTGCTAAGCTTAGCCTGTTTCTTAATAAAGTTGAACTCCCAAGTTATTTTAAACCCTCAGATCAATAAAGGTTATAAGTATGCATGGTTAGGCCAGGGTCTATAGGTTAATAAAGTTATTTCTCCAAGTTGCACTACCCCTTAGGAATATAAGAAGGTTTTAAAAGGTTTACATTAGAAGCATAAGAGGCCGAAGCAAGCAGTGTGCTGGGTCATTGCAAGCTTTGGTAGTTTATAATGTACTGTTCTGATTGTTTGCACTGTTGTTTTGCACTGTTTTTGTGATCCTCTTAGATAATAAAAAGGGGGGTGATGTAGGGGCGTGTCTGAGGTACAAAGGGAATGTACCAGGGCAGAGACGCCCAGAGGGCATGCACCGAGGTTTACAACCCCCATTGGATAAGGAGATCACATGGTTATGGGATAAAAGGGAGCGGGAGATTCAAATAAAGTCTCTTTGTCTACCATCTCACAGGGAGCGTACATGATTTCTTTATTATATAAAGGCAGCGTGCACGTGCATGCTACAACCACTGATAGTGCTAATGCGTTCTTCTCCATCCCCTTGGCAGCAGAGTGCAGGTCGCAGTTTGCTTTCACGTGGAGGGTCATGCAGTACACCTGGAACCGACTGCCCCAGGGGTGGAAACACAGTCCCACCATTTGCCATGGACTGATTCAGGCTACACTAGAGAAGGGTAAGGCTCCAGAACACATACAGTATATTGATGACATTATTGTATGGGGGGGACACAGTAGAGGAAGTTTTTGAAAAAGGAAAGGAAATTATCCAGATTCTCCTCAAAGTCGGTTTCGCCATCAAAAAGAGTAAGGTCAAGGGACCTGCCAAAGAGATCCAGTCCCTAGGGGTGAAATGGCAAGATGGACGTCGTCAGATTCCAACGGAAGTCATCAACAAGATCATAGTGATGACTCCACCAACTAACAAGAAAGAAACACAAGTGTTCCTGGGGGCCATAGGTTTTTGGAGGATGCATATTCCTGAATACAGCCAAATTGTGAGCCCTCTTTACTTAGTGACCCGTAAGAAGAATGATTTCCAATGGGGTCCTGAACAACAGCAAGCCTTTAAACAGATTAAACAGGAGATTGCACACACCGTGGCCCTTGGACCAGTCAGGACAGAACCAAACGTGAAAAATGTACTTTATTCTGCAGCCGGGGATAATGGTCCCTCCTGGAGCCTCTGGCAAAAAGTGCCTGGTGAGACCCAAGGCTGACCACTCAGTTTCTCGAGTCGAAGTTACAGAGAATCTGGAGCCAAATACACCCCCTATGGAGAAGGAAATCCTAGCAGCTTATGAAGGAATACAAGCAGCTTCAGAGGTGATTGGCACAGAAACACAGATCTTCCTGGCACCCTGACTACCGGTGTTGAGCTGGATGTTCAAAGGAAAGGTGCCCCCTACCCATCATGCCACTGATGCTACATGGAGCAAGTGGATTGCTTTGATTACACAGTGTGCCCGAATCGGAAACTCGAATCGCCCTGGAATCCTAGAAATCATAACAAATTGGCCTGAAGGTGGAAACTTCAATCTGGCCAATGAGGAAGAAAAAGAACAAGTGAATCGGGCTGAAGAAGCTCCACCATACAGTTACCCGAAGAAGAAACACATTATACCCTCTTCACTGATGGTTCTTGCTGTATTGTAGGGAAGAACCGAAAGTGGAAAGCAGCTGTATGGAGTCCCACCCGAGAAGTGGCAGAAGCTACTGAAGGAGGTGAATTGAGTCAATTTGCAGAACTCAAAGCCGTTCAATTGGCCCTGGACATTGCCGAACGAGAGAAATGGTCAAGGCTTTACCTCTACACTGACTCGTGGATGATAGTCAATGCTCTGTGGGGGTGGCTGGATCGGTGGAAGAAGATTATTGGAAGCATGGAGGAAAACCCATCTGGGCTACTGATTTATGGCAAGACATTGCCACTCGGGTTGAGAAGCTGACTGTGAGAATCCGCCATGTAGATGCCCATGTACCCAAAAATCGAGCTAACGAGGAACGTCACAACAACAAACAAGCAGACCGAGCTGCACAAGTCAAGGTGTCGCAAGTAGATCTAGACTGGCAGCATAAGGGAGAGTTGTTCCTAGCTCCATGGGCACATGATGCTTCAGACCATCAGGGCAGAGATGCCACTTATAGATGGGTGTGAGACCAATGGGTGGATCTAACCATGGACACTATTTCCCAGGTTATCCATGATTGTGAGACATGCACTGCCATCAAACAAGCAAAAAGAGTGAAGCCCCCATGGTATGGCAGATGCTGGGATAAGTATAGATATGGGGAGGCTTGGCAGGTTGACTATATCACACTGCCACAGACTCGCCAAGGTAAGCGCTATGTACTCACTATGGTGGAAGCAACCACTGGATGGTTAGAGACTTATCTGGTGCCTCACGCAACTGCCCGAAATACCATTCTGGGTCTTGAAAAGCAAGTCCTGTGGCGACACGGCACCCCAGAGGGAGGTATGTTAGGTAAAGCAGTTTGGGTTAACCCTCCCTCGAGCAAAGGCAAACTCATTCATGGGATTGTCTTTGCTCAAGGACCCGGATATACTTGGTGGATAATGAGAGAAGATGGGGAAACCTAGTGTGTGCCCCAAGGAGACCTAACCTTGGGGAAAAACTAATTCGTATTCTGAGTTGTATGTTGCAGGAAAAGTCACCAGACGAGGAAGACCTGAACTAAGCCGATGCTAGTGCTCAACGATGAAACAACCGTAGAAGACAAGACCTATATAAGCGCAGGACATAGGCAAATATAGGATATGAGGGTGACGTAAAATGGTATGGAATAAGGGGTGGAGATTGTAATGGGTTGGTTACTCTCCCTGAGAAGGAAATGGAAATAGTATAGGTCATTTGATGTGTATTTTACCAATAAGGGTATTCCATAACATGTTACATCAGCTCAGATATAAAATAGACGGGAAGGAAGCAAGTGGCCATTCTCTTCTGGGTAGCTGAGCAGAGCGGTCGTGCAGTTCCTTCGGGGCAGGGGTTGTGGGGAAATATCTTTATTTTTAGTTCTTCTCTGCATGTATAGTGTTTATAACATCTTCCATCTTTGTGTAAATATAAACACCCTTTCTTAGCAGCTTCGATTCTGTAGTTTGGGTTTTTTTCCCTTCTTTTCCCCCTTCCCCCTCCCCTTCCCACCGGAGGGACTGGGCGCAGGCCCAGTAGACACCTGGTGTTCAGTCAAAGTAAACAATAACAAGTGTATCACACAATGTGCGAATCTGTAATTCTGGTCATTCTTACTGAACATGACCAGACTTACAGTGCTGTGTTGACTCTACATTTCTGTTCTTAGTGTTGAATTATAGTGGGTTTCTGTGGCTGGGTTTTCGTAGCAGGGAGGGGGGGGCTACAGGGGTGGCTTATGTTAGAAGCTACTAGAAGCTTCCCCTGTCTGGTGGAGCCAATGCCAGCCAGTTCCAGGATGGATTTCCTGCCGCTGATCAAGGCCAAACCAATCAGGAGTAATAGTAACGCCTCTGTGATAACATATTTAAGAAAAGATTGTTGCTCAGAAGAAATTCCAGCCAGGGAAGAGTGGAGTGAGAGCATGGGAATAACAACGTAGACACCAAGGTCAGTGCAGAAGGAGGGGGAGGACGTACTCCAGGCACCAGAGTTGAGGCCCCTGCAGCCCGTGGTGAAGACCATGGTGGAGCAGGCTGTCCCCCTGCAGCCCATGGAGGACCATTGGGGTGCAGAGACCCACCTGCAGCCCATGGAGAAGCCCATGCTGGAGCAGGTGTATGCATGAAGGGGGCTGTGACCTCGTGGGAGGCCCAAGATGGAGCAGGGTCCTGCTGGAGACCTGCAACCCATGGAGAGGGAAGTCCACGCTGGAGCAGGCTTTTCCCGGATAGGACTTGTGCCCCCCGTGGGGGACCCATGGTGGTACAGTTCATTCATGAAGGACTGCACCCCATGGAGAAGTGACCCACAGGACAGCAGTTTGGGAAGAACTGCTGCCTGAGGGATGGACTCATTCTGGAGAGGTCCATCAGGGACTGTGTCCTGTGGGAGGGACCCCACGGGAGCAGGGGAAGGACTCCTCTGTCTGAGCAGTGGCA
>NW_020925365.1:503000-524183 GCF_003984885.1 Neopelma chrysocephalum | reverse complement strand
TGCCACTGCTCAGACAGAGGAGTCCTTCCCCTGCTCCCGTGGGGTCCGTCCCACAGGACACAGTCCCTGATGGACCTCTCCAGTGTGAGTCCATCCCTCAGGCAGCAGTTCTTCCCAAACTGCTGTCCTGTGGGTCACTTCTCCATGGGGTGCAGTCCTTCATGAATGAACTGTACCATCATGGGTCCCCCACGAGGGGCACAAGTCCTATCCGGGAAAAGCCTGCTCCAGCGTGGGCTTCCCTCTCCATGGGTTGCAGGTCTCCAGCAGGACCCTGCTCCATCTTGGGCCTCCCACGGGGTCACAGCCTCCTTCATGCATACACCTGCTCCAGCATGGGCTTCTCCATGGGCTGCAGGTGGGTCTCCGCACCCCAATGGTCCTCCATGGGCTGCAGGGGGACAGCCTGTTCCACCATGGTCTTCACCACGGGCTGCAGGGGCCTCAGCTCTGGTGCCTGGAGTACGTCCTCCCCCTCCTTCTGCACTGACCTTGGTGTCTA
Source organism: Neopelma chrysocephalum (assembly GCF_003984885.1). Lineage (NCBI taxonomy): Eukaryota > Metazoa > Chordata > Aves > Passeriformes > Pipridae > Neopelma > Neopelma chrysocephalum. The sequence continues at coordinate 523,681 of NW_020925365.1, read as the reverse complement.
CGTTGTTATTCCCATGCTCTCACTCCACTCTTCCCTGGCTGGAATTTCTTCTGAGCAACAATCTTTTCTTAAATATGTTATCACAGAGGAGTTACTAATACTCCTGATTGGTTTGGCCTTGGTCAGTGGCAGGAAATCCATCCTGGAGCTGGCTGGCATTGGCTCCACCAGACAGGGGAAGCTTCTAGTAGCTTCTAACATAAGCCACCCCTGTAGCCCCCCCCCGCTACCAAAACCCAGTCACAGAAAGCCACTACAGGTGGCCATCCTCATCAAGTAATGGGCCAATGCTATTTCTGCACTGCCTTTTACTATTGACATATTTTAAAAAGTCCTTTTTATTGTCCCCCACAGTACTGGCCAACTTTAACTCCAATGGAGCTTTAGCCATAAGAATTTTCTCCCTACAGTGGCGAGCAGCATCTTTGTATTCTTCCCATGTTACCTGACCTTGCTTCCACAGGGCATACACCTTCCTTTTTTACCTTAGCCCCAGAAGAAGATCCTTGTTCAGCCAAGTCGACCTTCTACCTCACCTGCTGGGCTTCCGACATTTGGGAATTGCCTGCTTCTATTGCCTCTTAGGAGGTGGTGCTTAAAATGTGATGGACTGTTGATGGACCCCAGCACCTTCAAAAGCATTTTCCCAGGGGACCTTGCTAACTAGTCCCCTGAGCAGCCTGAAGTCTGCTCTCCTCATGTCCAGGGTTCAAGTTTTACTGGCAGTTTTCCTCTTGTCAACAGAGATTTTAAACTCAATCACTTCATGGTTGCTGTGACCAAAACAGTCACCAGTCACCACTTCACTCAGGAGACCCCCTCTGTTAACAAGCAACAAGTCAAGGAGGGCATCTTTCCTAGTCAGCTCCCTTAGTACCTGTACAATGAAGTTATCATCCAGGTGTTTCAGGAATCTTCTGGACCTGTTTGTAGCAGCTGTGTGGTATTCCTAGTTAACATCTGGCAAGTTCAAGTCCCCCATAAGGACAAGAGCAGTTGATTTGGAGATGTCCCTTAGTTCCTTAAAGAATAATTTTTCAGTGTTGTTGTCCTGTCTAGGAGCTCTATAGTAGACTTCCACGATGACATCTGCTTTATTTTTTTGTCCCTTAATCCTTACCCAGTGATTCTCAACTGTGCCATCGCCAACTGTAAGCTCCATACATTCCAGCCCCTCCATTACATACAACACCCCCCCCCCAAGCCTGCCCTGCCTACCCCTCCTGAAGAGCCTGTAACCGTCCAACAGGGCACACCAGTCACAGGACTCATTCCATCAGGTTTTGCTTATGCCAATGATGTCACATCTCTGGGACTGGGCCAAAGCTTCGAGCTCCTCTTGCATGTTCCTCATGCTGCATGCATTGGTATAGAAGCATTTCAAGTGCAGTTGACACCTCATGGAGCAGATTGAAGGATCTCACTAGCACACAGTCCCCCAAATTTTGGCATGCCATCCCTTTGTTTATCACTGTCCAGCCTGGTTTTGACCCTTTCCAGAAAGTTTTAGCTTCTGGGCTCAGAAATTTAAAGTCAATTGCATGTTTTCTGCTATCTTGAAGCCTAATTTTGTACCGTGGTGGTTGATGTAGAGCGATGACTAAGCTGGTTGAACAGCCTCCCCTCTCCTGTCACTGCTTCCCCAGGGCTTTTCCAGGAAAAGAGCTACCTCAGCAATGGAGACATCCAAAGGTAAACACATGGATATTGCTTTATTAATATAATAAGTAAATAAACCATAAGGACCCAGTTAGCTTGGGGGTTCAGCAACCAAATCCTCTTTATTCAAATGAGACAACAGCTTATATATAGGTTCGAATAGTGACACATGACTCCCTTGACCAATCACCAGGGGTATGTCACTACCCGTGTGCATGGGAGTACTTCTGGACTTCATTTCCCAGGATGCCTCATCCAGCATCCTTCCTAAAACCTGACTCCTACATATCCCCCATTTTTATTTTAATGAAGAAGTACAGAACAGTGCATATAATAGAATGATTTTTAACATTACGACAAGCAACAGAACAATTCTTAATCTTTTTTCTTAAACTTATTTTAACCATCTACGTAATCAGGGCCTAACATGATAAGGCCTTTATTGAAACTGTTCATATAACTTTACTATCAGTGCAACTTTTATAACTCCATAAACAGTGCAACCTTTAGAACTTGTATTAAGCAAATTCGCTTAGAACTTTTTACCTGAGGTTTTATGTGTATTTGGGTTAAGCAACAACTCCACCAATCCGAGGGTTTCAGTACAACTTGGTAGAACATCGAGTTTTACTTTTCTAAGGGCCTGCATGTAATTGGTAATCAGGAGAAATTCTACTCCATTTCAAGGAAAGGGCCCTTAGAGAACAAGTGTTGTGTTATGCAAGTGTAATTTGCTCAAGGCACATGAAGCACAAAGTATCTCCAAGTCTACACACATACATGTCCACACAGCTTCTCTCATTCACACCAAGGTAGCTACCTTTTCATTCTCTTTTCACACACGCATATTTAAACCTTTTATTATGTCTCTATTTAAATCACGTAGTTTGGGTTTTTGTAGTGGTTATTAGTTATGTTTCTCAATCTGTCACTTCTGGTAGTCAGGTCTGGCAACTGTACCTGTTTTGAAAATTTGAAAAGGAATTAATATGAGGAATATGAGGTCTAACAAACCTAAATGATGTCTTACCTGTTTGTGTGCATGCATATTCCTTTTTCCCCCTTTCTGTTTTAGAAAATCAAAAGTTAATAAATTCAAAGATACATACACAAGTTACTATTACAATATGCCAACACAGCTTGAAACTCAGTGTAACAAACTAAAAGAATGATTCGAGCTAATTAAAAAGAAAACAGCATAAGGTCAGTATAACCTAGAGAAAGAAGAGAAACAAATCGTAAAACTTAATTGGGTCCCTATAAAGACATAAAACAAATTACCTCCCTTTTACAAAATTTATAGTGAGGAGACTCTGTTTAGTAAACTAGATGATAACACCTTTCTTGAGAATTTATAACTTTGTATTGATGCCTTAAGCCCATAATGAATTTTTAATATTTTTCTACCTTATAAGTTTTATAAGTAATAGAAGTAGATTTTAGAAACAAACCCCTTTCTCCCTCCTCCCTGTAGCACCCCTTAGTTTATACATTCCTTAATCCTCTCACCCCATTCCATACTCCCCATATCAACCCTATTCCCATATCCAGTAGAAGATGTTTTGTCTCTTGTCAAGGCAAGCCTGTCTTGTTTGGAGAACGCTTATATCTTGGTCTAAACCGCAGGACAGAGTCAAAGAACTGGGTGACTCTGCTCTCTGCACCCCGAAGATGAGGAAGAATGATGAAGAGGGGGTCCCAAAAAGCCCCCCGACCCAATTCCAGGAGGCGGGCCAGGGGGTGGACCAGGCCAAAAGTTATAGGGTGGACACACTTGGGATTGGTCAGATATTGTTATAAATGTAACATCTTGGGCACAGCCCAGCGCGCGCACGTCGTGTAACATCTCTTTGCCTTGGCATAATTAAACCCTTTCTTATCTCACCCCAGCTAACGGCTCCTGAATTTTTTCGTAGCACCAGCTGAGCAGGCATCAGTTTGGTGGCCCTCATGGGGAATCTGGACTGGACCTTCTTCAGACTGGAAACTTTCATCACGCAGGAATTCCTCATCAAGCCGGCTTTTATCTGAGATAATTCCCGCCCCGGTCTGAGAAGCCCAGCTCCAAAGAACCCACGGAAGCAAGCCGGAGCATAGAGGTGAGATAAGAAAAGGCAAAATAAGGGAAAAGGTACCTGGTTTAATTAGCAGCTGCGGGAAGTTGGCAGCTGCGGGAAAGTTTGTGTTCCCGGGAGGTGGGGAACATGGGTTCCTGGAAAGTTAAATTTAAGACTTAGGCCCATATAGTCTCAGAGAGTCGCTTTCCAGGAGGCGGACGGGGTAGTCCACCCACCCGGGTCAGAGCGGGGTTCAGTCTCGGACTGGTTTTGTTAGAAGGGACGCCTTCTGTGTGCTCTGACGCCATGGGGGAGCTGGTGTAGGCTCTGGGAGTCGGTGTGACTTGGAACAATAGCAGAGAGGTTACTAGAACACCTTGTAACCCCAAGGTAGCAGGTTCTAATCCTGGTGTGTGTGATCATGGTTCATTTACATTTTACAATCATGGGTGGTGTAGATTCAAAGTTTGAGGTCCCTATTGAGGTCCCTAAAGAATCCCCCTTGGGTCTAGTTTTGGAACATTGGAAGGTTTTAACCGGCCCAAGGGCAGCTTTAAGAAAGGAAGGTCTTTATAAGCTGTCTGTGTATACCTGGCCGTTGTTTGGACAGTTGAGAGGACTGGCTTGGCCGGAATTTGGTTCGTTTGAACCGGCCACAGTGTTTCGATTAATGACGCTTCTTCATGTAGAACAGAGGTGGCAGGAAATTCCATATGCAGGGTTGTTTTCGCGTTTATTAACACACCCTGAATTGTGGGTCGGAGCTGCAAGAATGGCGGCGCCTGGACCGGCTCCTGCTGAACGAGCAGGAGCGGGGCAGGCACAGGTCATTGGAGGACTCCCGGGTGTGGGTCTGGCTGCACCAGGAGAGATTAGACAAATTGAGGCCCCCGGAGGAGTTAGCTCGGGGCCGGCGGGAGTGAGTCCCGCCAGTGTGGCTGTAAGAACGGAAACTGTTAGTTTGGCTGAAGTAGGCAGCACGGTGCAAATAAGATCGGCTTTTGTGGGAACTACTTCTAGCGTGGCAGAGCAGAGCGAAAGTTATGTTGCGGGGTTAAGCTCAGAAGTAACATCTAGTTTGGTTGAAACAGGAGAAACTCCTGGCCCCAGCGGGGCAATCGAAGCGGGGTCTCCCCCACCGGTTCCAACGAACGTGCAGGGAGCAGCCTGTAACTTTGCAGCTGCTGCTGCTGGCAGGCTTGCCGGAGTAGATAGGGTTACCGTAGTAACAACAGAGGTAAACGCAGGAGGAGCAGATAGTTGTGTCGCTAACGGGATAAGAGCTGTGAAGGTTGAGAAGTCAACTTTTACTAGAGTAGTTTTTGACGTGGTAACACCAGAGAAAGTTGTTACAGATGCGGCATCTGTTGTGGAAACAGAGGAAATTTTAGAAATCGCAGCGAAAGTGCTGCCGGAATCGGCCAGTGTAGAGACGGCGGCAAGAGTTAACTCTGACAATGGTAGTGCCCCGGGCGTAGATGTGCTTGTGAGACCAAGTAGCCCAGCGCCGCAGACGGGTGCTGAAGCAGTCGATTTTACCAGTAGTGATAACAGCAAGGGAGCTATGAAACTGTATGAAGGCAAGCAAAAGGCGAATGAGTCTCCTACAGACTATACTGATATGGAGGATATGGATAGTAACCCAGAGAGGGCTCTGGATAAAAGCCCATTCCAGCTGACAACTGATGATGTCTATGACATCTCGACCATGCTGGGCCGGGACCTGATGCAACTCAGCCCCGGGCCCGATTTCCCCGCTGCCCGCGCCCAGCTGCAGTTCAGGACCCTGTGAGTCTTAGAAATACTGGAGACACTTGTGAGAGAGAGCAGCGTAGCCGAGGAGTAGCTGCGGCAGAAGCGGGACCACTCCCCTTCAGCCATTGGTTCTCCCGTGAGCACTGACTCCACTGCCTCTGACCATCCGGGAGCAGAGAAAGAGATACCTATGGCGGGCGGGGCTGCCCCTGCGGGCACCGCTGCCACAGGAGCACAGAGACCTGAGCCGGCAGCTGCCCCTGTGGGCACGGCCGACGAGGCGGCCGAAAGCGCAGGGGAGTAGCAGATTGCGTGCGGGGTCACCGCTTGTGCTGCGGTGAGCGAAGATGAGGCAGCAACTGTTACAAGCAAAACCACCACTGGCCCGCCCGATGCGAGAAGCAAGGAAGCTGCCTCCGCCGCTGCCAGCACTGCAGTCGCTTCTGTTCCTCAAAGGAGGGTGACAGACCCTCCAGAGGGACTCACTGCTTTTGCAGCGAGTGGCCAACCGGTTGTTTTGGTTACCGAGGGCGACTTGGTCGCCCCCACTCTCCCCTTAATAATCGCGGTTTTCCCCCATGGCTCTGGGAAGCCCAGTTTCGGACCCCCGGGGCCGCGGTGGGCGGAGCCGCTGACTGAGTCGGACAGCTTGGACTCTCTATTTCGGAAGGGAAAGGGGCAGCTCGGACAGGAATGGTCCTGCCCCGGCCCGCCCCCGAGCCTGCTCCGCCTCCTAAGTTGGCACGGCCCTGCCGACATAAGCCCCTGGCTCGCAGTCGTTGCTATAGCAACAGAGTCCAGAAGCAGCCGAAAACAGGGAAAGATACTTTTTGCAACAGCGAGAAAGGAAACTCAAAGGGGTGGCCCTGTCCCTGTAGTGAAGTGGGTTCCCAAAGAGAACCCGACAGAAATAGACACAGTATGGAAGGTTGATCGCTGTGACCCCTCCCCTCACCTGTTAGACTGGCTAACACGGAAAGGGGGGGGGAAAGAAGAACTAGCTATATTAGCCCCTGTGTGCTCTAGGCCTGTTTCAGGCTCACAACCTATAAACATTCCTACCCTCCTGTGCCCTGACTGAATTTCGGGGAGCTGTGGCAAAAACAAAGGGAAACCACTGTTTTACTCTTAATGAGAACTAACAATGTATCAGAAATTGACTGTTTACAAGTAGTCTGTTCCAGCAAACAGACCTGAAAAGCAGTACCACCGAAATTCAAACTGGAAGCCATAAGAACACCTTTTTGCAGAAGTAGACAAATGTCTCAACTGCAAATGAACTACATCAGAACCAAAGAGTGAGTAAACAGAAGCTAACAAGCCTTCTGACACAATTGAAAATCAATTTGCATTAAAGGTGATACATGTACATATATTGTAATTTGTATTTGCTTTGCTGTTTTAGTATTTCTATATTATTTTAAGTTTCTCTTGTTGTTAGCTTAATTGCTAAAAATTGAAAGCCTGTATTGCTTTTGCTTTTACTACACGAATTGCTTTAAAGCTTACAATGTTTATGCTTGCATATATCTTGTTCCAGCAGCAATTTATAAACATCTGTGTCTCTTAGGCTACTGCAGATTGAAGGAATAATTCCTCTTGTAAAAGCAGTTTGATAAAAGCCCATAGAATTTTCATGTGAATTGTGGAATTTGCTTATGTTTTTAAGATGTTTTCATATCTAGTGTCATCTGGGAATATACATGAACCCGAATTACATAGAAGTCCTACACTAAGACCAAGGACAAATAAAAAGTGACTTCAGTGCTGAGGCAGCACTACAACAACACTGGTTCTATGGACTCTCCTAATAAGCCTCTAAAAACCTGGCTTGCACCATTGCCTGCAATCTCTGAGACAACCTGGTAACATCAGTTGTTGGAATAATTGGTTTAAGTTGCTTAAGTAGTTTGCTAAAATTGCTTTCTAACTTTATTATTTCATTAGTATTCATGTATCTGTAAATGCACCTATTTTAACAGGTGTGGAAGCTTTTATCCATGGAGGCAAGAGGCCCCTGTATGACCACTCCATGAGGTAAAGATGATTAACTGTAGTCTGGGACAGGTTGGAACAGGACAACCTGCCCCCGGTAAGGCCTAAAATCTGTCCAGAGAGTATAAACTCTCTGTGGTGAGCAACTGGCACTGCCAGGGTGCTGTTTGCATCCAGACGCAGTCTGCCTTAGGTAAGCTCTTGACTGGCCTATTAGATCTGTGACTGGCAGTTAATCGCTTTATGTGATAAAAGCACAAGCTCCTCTCTCAGAAGATTGAAATACAGGAATTCCAAGATCTAAAATTCCTGTGAAATTGTCATCAGACAGAGAGTCACACTAACATCTCTTTGCCTTGGCATAATTAAACCCTTTCTTATCTCACCCCAGCTAACGGCTCCTGAATTTTTTCGTAGCACCAGCTGAGCAGGCATCAGTATAGATAACAAACTAAGTCTAAGAAAAACATCTGTTGAATGTCTGACTTAACAATGTATATTATTTATGCTTGTGAGTAGAGCTGTTGGGCTCTGGTGGTCACCATGCGAGGAGGGGGTCTGGGGGGTGGTCTCAGATCGCGGGAGAAGCCGAAAGGAAAAACGGAGACCCTTCCCCCAGTGGGAGAAGGGCAGAAGGAAAAGCAGTTCACCCCTATGGGACTCACTGTTGTTCCCAGATGGTGGTGTTCCAAGGCTCTTCCCTTCTCTCCCAGCACAGACCTCTCCGATAAAAACCCAGTAGGTCCCGGCTGGAGTCACGAGGCAGTGTGCGAGCCAACCGAGTCCGGTGGTCCGGTCTCACCAGGACGAAAAGCCAGAAAGACAGACTTCCAGGTCTTCTCTCCAAATGCCCGCACGCAGATCCCCGTCTCCGTCCCAGAGAGCGAACTCCGTCTCCGTCCCAGAGAGCGAACTCCGCAGTCTGCCCCTCTCCCCTCTGAGGAGTGCCAGCAACCCCCCAGCCTCTGATGGGCCATTAGCCAGGAATTCGGTCAGATCTTTTGTAAAGCTAATTGACTCCCTTCCCCCACTCACTCCGTTTTTCTTAGAGTGGAGCAGGGGGAAGAAAAATTCCATTCTTAGATTTATAACCTATAACACTTGGGGAGAAATGCAATCCATTCTGGGAATACTATTCAACCCAGAAGAGAGACAGATGATACGAATGGCAGGAATACGAATATGGGATAGGGAGAACCAATTAGGCCCCCCAGGGGACAATAAAATGCCCATTAATCCTCCCAATTGGGACCATAATTCTGCTGCAGACCGACAACACATGGCAGATTATCGCACCTTAATAATAAGGGGAATTAAAGAAGCTGTGCCTCATGGGCAAAATGTCACAAAGGCATTTAAAAGTCAGCAGGAAAAAGATGAAACCCCGAGTGCATGGCTAGAGAGATTAAGAAAAGACTTACAGCAATACTCAGGGATTGACCCAGAAACTCCAACTGGACAAGTGGTACTAAAGGTTCACTTTGTAAGTAATTCCTGGAACGATATCTGAAAAAAATTAAAAAAATTAGACAATTGGCAGCACCGGGGGCTTGAAGATTTACTGAGAGAAGCACAAAAGGTTTATGTGTGAAGAGATGATGAAAAAGCAAAAACAAAGGCAAAAGTGTTAGTAGTTGCCATCCGAGAATCACATAAAGGTGTAAAATCAGATGAGAGGAAGAGTTTTAAAGGAGAAAGGAAAAAGGGGGGTCTGAATACAGGCAAACCCCAACGAACTGTCTCAAGGGGCCAGGAGTTTGAATGTTATTATTGCGGGGAAAAAGGTCACCTAAAGAGAAACTGCCCCAAGAGACAGAAGGATGTGAAACTGTTTGAAGAAGCTGAAAGGGATTAGGGAAGTCAGGGGCTTTATTTCCTGGGAGAAAAACATCATAAGAAGCCCTTGATAAAGCTGAGATTAGGCCCCCAGGACAAAGAATATGAATTTCTTGTAGATACAGGTGCAGATAGGTCATGTGTAATCAAAATTCCTCAAGGTTGTAGAGCCAGTAAAGACACAATTAGGGTAATTGGAGCAAAGGGAGAGGGATTTCCAGTGCCTCTAATAAAACAAGTTCAAATTGAGGGAGAAGCCAAAATTACAGTGGGAGACTTACTCTTAGTACCTGAAGAAGGCTGCAATCTTTTAGGAAGAGACCTACAAGTTTCCCTGGGAATAGGAGTTGTGCCAGAAGAAGGAGAAATGAGAGTTAAAATAATGACTCTCAAAGAGGAAGATGAGGAAAAGATTAATCCCAGCGTATGGGCCTCAGGAGACCAAGTGGGGAAATTAAAAATAGACCCCATAAAAATAGAAATCATTGATCCCAATTGCCCAATACAAATAAAACAATATCCTATTTCTCAAGAAGGAAGGGCAGGCCTTAAGCCCATTTTAGACAAATTACTGACAAATGGGACTTTAGAAGTCTGTATGTCCCCTCATAACACCCCCATACTTCCAGTCAAAAAGGGGGACGGTACCTTTGGACTAGTTCAAGACTTAAGGGAAGTAAACAAAAAAAAATTGCCCGATTCCCTGTAGTTCCAAATCCATACACCCTTTTGAGTCATATTCCCCCTAACTATATATGGTACAGTGTGATAGACCTAAAAGATGCCTTCTGGGCCTGCCCACTAGACGAAGAAAGCAGAAATATCTTCACCTTCGAATGGGAAGATCCGCAAACACGGAGGAAACAACAATTAAGATGGACAGTTCTTCCCCAGGGGTTCACAGAATCTCCAAATCTGTTTGGACAGGCCCTAGAAAAACTACTATTAGAATTCCCTAAACCTCCGGGAATAGAAATTATACAATATGTAGATGATTTATTGATTGCTGGGGAAAGTGAAGAGGGAGTCAGAGAAATCACAATAAAACTCTTAAACTTCCTGGGAGAAAAAGGATTAAAAGTTTCCAAAAAGAAGTTACAATTTGTAGAACAAAAGGTAAAGTATTTAGGTCACTGGCTAGATAAGGGAACTAAACGGCTAGATGCTGAAAGAGTGAGAGGAATATTGACCATAACTCCCCCAAAAACTAAAAGGGATATAAGAAGGTTACTGGGATTATTAGGATACTGCAGGTTGTGGATTGAGGGTTATAGTGGATTAGTAAAGTTTTTATATGAAAAGCTTACCTAAGAAGTGGTGAAGTGGAATGACAAAGATAGTGAAAAGCTAGAAGAAATTAAAAGAGCTCTAACCAGAGCTCAAGTTCTAACACTTCCTGAACTGAAACAACCCTTTCAGTTGTTTGTAAATGTAGAACAAGGAATTGCTTATGGAATACTAACACAAGAAAAAGGAGGACACCAAAAGCCAGTAGCGTATCTGTCAAAATTACTAGACCCAGTCAGCAGAAGTTGGTCTGTATGCCTGCAAGCTGTTGCAGCCACTGCTATATTAGTGGAGGAAAGCCGTAAGATCACGTTTGGAGGAAAAATTACAGTTTACACCCCCCACGCTGTACGAGCACTACTGAATCAAAAGGTAGAAAAATGGCTAACAGATGTCCGCATTTCAAAATATGAAGCTATGTTAATCCATAGTCCAGAATTAGAACTCTTAGTAACTAACAATCAGAACCCTGCACAATTTCTATATGGAGACCCAAGTGAACTGATTCAAATATTAGAGAATGACTGTTCAGAACTAATACAATTACAAACCAAAGTCAGAGAAGATTTAGAAGAAGTGGAATTAGAAAAAGGAGAAAAATATTTCGTTGATGGCTCCTCCCGATACAAAGATGGGAAGAGAATTTTTGGATATGCAGCAATAGATGGGATTAGCATGACAATTGCAGAATCAGGAAAGCTTAGCTCAGCCTGGTCAGAACAAGCGTGTGAGTTATATGCCCTTTACCGGGCTCTTGAATTATTAAAAGGAAAAAGGGGAACTGTTTTCACTGATTCAAAATATGTCTATGGGGTCGTACACACATTTGGGAAAATTTGGAAAGAAAGGGGGTTAATAAGCATGAGAGGTAAATCATTAATACATGAAGAGTTGATAAATCAAGTATTAGAAGCTTTAAGGAAACCCCTAGAGATAGCAGTAGTCCATGTAAAAGGACACCAAAAGGGAATATCATTCATAATCCGAGGAAATAACTTAGCAGATGAAGTGGCCAAAGACGCAGCTGAAAAGGGGGAGATAACCAAGTTACATATATTAAATTTACAACAGCCTGAACATTTAGAAATACCAGTATTTTCAGAGAAAGAAGAGAAAGAACTAACACGAATAGGTGCAAAGAAGCAGGAAGGGGGGGCATGGATCCTAGCAGATGGGAGAAAAATAGTTTCTAAACCAATAGCACGAACAATATTAATGAAGTTACATCAAACTACTCACTGGGGAACACGAGCTCTATGTGATCAGTTTTTGCAATGTTACGGGTGCATAGGAATTTTTGAAATCACTAAGCAAGTTACCAGTCACTGCTTGACATGTCAAAAAGTAAATAAAAAGGTTATGAGAAATACTCCTGCAGGGGGACAGAATATTGCATACTGACCCTTCGAGCGAATCCAGGTGGATTTCACAGAACTCCTACCTGTGAATAGATGAAAATATCTATTAGTAATAACCGACCATCTGACCCACTGGGTAGAGGCAATACCTACTGGAAGGGCTACAGCAAATTTTGTAATCAAAGTATTACTTGAAAATATAATTCCCAGATATGGAATAGTATATAGTATATATTCGGACAGGGGTACTCATTTCACCACAAAAATACTCAAAGAAATAACAGTTGCGTTAGGAATCACGTGGAAACGCCACACTCCCTGGCACCCCCAAAGTTCAGGAAGAGTCGAACGAATGAACCAGACTCTGAAGCAAGCCCTAACTAAATTGATGATTGAAACCCAGATGTCATGGGTGTCTCAGTTTGAAGAGACTAGAATGTCTGCTAAAGAAGATGAGTTATGAGATAGACCAAACTCCTCTCTCTCAGCAATTGTAAATTCAAAATTAAGGGGCTATAATCGAGGAAATGTGGAAAAACAACAGAAGAAATAACAACCCTTTATTAAAAGATATATGTACGTTAGCAAAAACAGTAACAGAACACAAAAAAAAACTAGACAGTAGTCCTAGAAAAAAAGGTCTGAGCGAATACTTCTCTGTCCTTTAGCGCAGTCCTAATCGTGGCCTGCAGAGGGGCGCTGTTGGATCAGTGGAGGTGTAGGGCCTGCAGTACTCTGTCGTTGCCTGCAGGGGGCGCTGATGGGTCACTGAAGGTGCAGGGCCTGCAGTTCTCTGTTGTGGTCGGCAGGGGGCGCTGTTGGGCTCTGGTGGTCACCATGTGGGGAGAGGGGTCTGGGGGGTTGGTCTCGGGTTGCGGGAGGAGCCGAAAAGAAGATGAGGGACTCTACCCCCAATGGAAGGAAGGGGTAAGGAAGGCAGTTCACCCCCAACAAGACTCACTGTGGTTCTCAGTTGATGGTGCCCCAAAAGCTCCTCCTTTTCTCCCAGCGAGTACAGAGACTCTCCGATGAAACACAGTAGATCCGGGCTGGGGACAAGAGACAGCTCCCAGGCCAAGCTGAAGTCAGCAGTCCGGGCTGACCAGGACGGGCAGTCAGACAAGCAGGCTTCCAGGTCTTCTCTCCAAATGCTCCACACACAGACCTTGTCTCTGTCCTCAAGAGAGAACCCAGCAAACTGAATCTCTCCCCTCCGAGCAGAGCCAGCCTTCGAATGGGCCATTAGCTAGGAATGTAGCTGGCTAAATCTTTTGTAAAGCTAATGTCCTCCCCTTCCCCCCTCCCATTCCGACTCTGTTTTTTCTTACAGTGAAGCGGGGAAAGGAAAATTCACCTCTCAGTTATAACCTATGACATTATCCACCCCTAATTTTTCTTTCCCATGCTTTCACACTCTATCAGATTAAGTCTTTGAACTTCATACGTACATGCATTATTCTAACTATGTACACATCTACTAATAGGTAGATACAAATACAGATACAGATACAGAGTTACATACAGATGCAGATATACAGTTACAGCCAGTTCACCCAAAAGTAACGTCTCCTTGAGGTATACACCGGGTTTCTCCATCTTTCTGCATCACCCACCAGGTGCAACCGGGCCCTTGGGCAAAAACGATCCCACGAAAGGGTTTGCTTTTGCTCTAGTCAGGGTTAATCCAAACCTTTTTACCTAACATACCCCTCATGTGAATCACTGGGACCTTGTCTCCATCCACGGTGTGAAGGGACTCTGATTGGGCAGGGCTGGCTCGGTTGATGGAGCCTCTGGTGTTGACTAACCATGTAGCCTTTGCTAGATGCTGATCCCAGTGCTTGCATGTCCCTCCATCCAACGCCTTCAGGGTAGTTTTCAACAGTCCATTATGCCGTTCAACTTTCCCCGCAGCTGCTGCATGGTATGGGATGTGGTACACACACTTGATGCCATGCTCCTCCACCCAGGTGGCAACTAAGCTGTTCCTGAAATGAGTCCCATTATCTGATTCGATGTGCTCGGGGGTGCCATGTCGCCACAGGACTTGCTTTTCAAGGCCCAGGATGGTATTTTGGGCAGTGGCGTGGGGCACTGGATGCGTCTCCAGCCATCCAGTGGTGGCTTCCACCATGGTCAGCACATAGCGCTTACCTTGGCGGGTTTGTGGCAGTGTGATGTAATCAACTTGCCAGGCCTCCCCATATCTATACTTACTCCAACGTTCACCATACCATAGGGGCTTCAGTCTCTTAGCCTGTTTAATGGCAGCGCAGGTCTCACAGTCATGGATAATCTGGGAAATAATGTCCTTGGTTAAGTCCACCCCTCAGTCTCGTGCCCATCTATGGGTGGCATCTCTGCCCTGATGACCTGAGGCATCATGGGCCCACCGTGCTAGGAACAACTCTCCTTTGTGCTGCCAGTCCAGGTCCACCTGTGACACCTTGACTTGTGCAGTTTGGTCTGCCTGTCCATTGTTGCGATGTTCCTCATTGGCTCGGCCTTTGCGCACATGGGCGTCTACGTGATGAACTCTCACAGTCAACTTCTCTGTCCGGGTAGCAATGTCTTGCCATGTATCAGCGGCCCAGATGGGTTTTCCCCTGCGTTTCCAATTGGCCTTCTTCCATCTGTCCAACCATCCCCACAGAGCATTAGCTACCATCCACGAGTCAGTGTAGATGTAGAGCTTTGGTCACTTCTCCCGTTCAGCAATGTCCAATGCCAACTGGACAGCTTTGAGCTCTGCAAATTGGCTCGATTCTCCTTCCCCTTCAGTAGCTTCTGAAACTTGTCGGGTGGGGCTCCATACAGCTTTCCATTTATGTTTTGTTCCTACAAGGTGACAGGAACCGTCAGTGAAGAGGGCGTAGCGTCTTTCTTCTTTTGGTAGCTTATCGAAATCTGGGGCTTCCTCAGCCCATACCACCTGCTCTTCTTCTTCATCTGCTAGACCAAAACTCTCACCTTCCGGCCAGTTTGTGATGACTTCTAGGATCCCAGGGCGATTCAGATTTCCAATACGGGTGCGCTGCATGAGCAGAGCGATCCACTTACTCCATGTAGCATCAGTGGCATGATGCGTAGAGGGTGCCTTTCCCTTAAACATCCAGTTCAGCACTGGTAGTCGAGGTGCCAGGAGGAAATGTTCTTCTGTGCCAATCACCTCTGAGGCAGCTTGTACTCCTTCATAAGCTGCTAGGATCTCCTTCTCTGTTGGGGTGTAGTTGGCTTCAGATCCTCTGTAGCTTCGGCTCCAGAACCCAAGTGGGCGGCTTCGGGTCTCGCCAGGCACCTTTTGCCAGAGGCTCCAGGAGAGACCTTTATTCCCAGCTGCAGAATAGAGTACATTTTTCACATCTGTTCCCGTCCTGACGGGCCCAAGGGCTACAGCGTGTGCAATCTCTTGTTTAATCTGTTCGAATGCTTGTTGCTGCTCAGGGCCCCACTGGAAATCATTCTTCTTGCGGGTTACCAGATAGAGAGGGCTTACGATTTGACTGTACTCCAGGATATGCATCCTCCAGAAACCTATGGCACCCAGAAAAGCTTGCGTTTCCTTCTTGCTGGTCGGTGGGGCCATTGCTGTGATCTTATTGTTGACTTCTGTTGGGATCTGACGACACCCATCTTGCCATTTCACCCCCAGGAACTGGATCTCTCGGGCAGGTCCCTTGACCTTACTCTTTTTTATGGCAAACCCGGCTCTCAGGAGGATCTGGATGATTTTCTTTCCTTTCTCAGAAACCTCCTCTGCTGTGTCCCCCCATATGATGATGTCATCAATGTACTGCAGGTGTTCTGGAGCCTCACCCTTCTCTAGTGTGGCCTGGATCAGTCCGTGACAGATGGTGGGACTGTGTTTCCACCCCTGGGGCAGTCGGTTCCAAGTGTACTGCATGCCCCTCCAGGTGAAAGTGAACTGTGGCCTACACTCTTGCTGCTAAGGGAATGGAGAAGAATGTGTTCGCGATGTCAATAGTGGCGTACCACCTCGCTGTCTTGGACTCCAGCTCATACTGGAGCTCCAACATGTCTGGAACAGCAGCACTCAGCTGTGGGGTGGCTTCATTCAGGCCACGATAGTCCACAGTCAATCTCCATTCTCTGTTAGACTTACGCACGGGCCAGATGGGACTGTTGAAGGGTGAATGGGTCTTGCTGATCACCCCTTGGCTCTCCAGCTCACGGATCATCTTATGGATGGGGATCACAGAGTCTCGGTTGGTCAGGTACTGCTGGCGATGCACTATTGTGGTGGCGATTGGCACTTGCTGTTCCTCAACCTTCAACAACCCCCGGCAGAAGGGCTCTCCGTGAGACCAGGTAACGAGTTCAACTGTTTAGCCGCCTCTGTCTCCACAGCAGCTATTCCAAAAGCCCATCTATGCCCCTTGGGGTCCCTGAAGTACCCGTTCTTGAGATAGTCAATGCCCAGGATACATGGGGCATCTGGACCAGTCACAATGGGGTGTTTCTGCCAGTCTTTCCTGGTCAAGTTCACCTCAGCTTCCACCATGGTCAAGTCTTGAGACCCTCCAGTCACCTCAGAAATGGAAATAGTCTCTGGTCCCACATGTCCTGAGGGCATTAACGTACACTGAGCACCAGTATCAACCAAAGCCTGGTATTTTTCTGGGTCTGACGTGCCAGGCCATCTGATCCACACAGTCCAATAGACACGGTTGTCCCGTGCCTCTACCTGGCTAGAGGCAGGGCCCCTCTAACATTGGTCTTCATCCTGCCAATCACCGTTTTCCTCTTGTGAATACCGACAGGAGGTACCCTCTAGCGGGTCAGATCCCTGCCCACAGGATACTGGTACACCACTCACTTTCACAGACTTCACTTTTTCTTTCTCTTTCAACTCTCATACTCGGGTTGCTAGGGCACGGGTAGGTTTCCTGTCCCACCATCTCATGTCTTCTCCATGGTCAGCTAGGAAGTACCACAACTCAGTTCGTGAGGTCTGTCCGCTCTCTTTAGCTGGGGGGCATCTGGTTCTCACTGGGGCCATATGGAAATTGTTTCCCTCAGTCCTCTCTTTCAACTCTGTAGTTAATTCTTTGAGCTCATTAATAATTGTCTCTACAGTGGAGATGCGGGTCTGTAGTGGTCCTTCGATCATACTGTCATACAAGTTTATTTATTATGGACATCACTGGTTCCCGCTTCTCCCCAGCCTGCAATGATGTCAGGTAACCTTTATATGTGGACGGCCCCATACGTGTGAAGCTCCACCACATCTGGGGTGTACACTTAACCTTGTCAGGATCATTGGTGGGTTGCCCATCCCCTCCAAACCATACTTCCAGCAGTGCCATTTCCCTCAGACGTAGGATCCCTTCTTCTATGGTCTTCCAACTCGTGGTATAATGATCGGCCTGCAAGGAATCTCTGTAGATGAACCTCTCCCTCACACCATCCAAAAGCCATGCCCAGAGAGACAGGGACTTCAATTCCCTCACAAACGCCTCCTCAATACCCACATCCTGGGCGATAGACCTCAAGAACCTCACTTCACCGCCATCGAGGTTTATCGCATCACCTGTAGAGTCCCAAACTCGGATCATCCAGGCCAGAACGGGCTCATTCGGACGACGAGCAGTGTCTGTCCATAAGCTCCGGAGGTTGTTATACGATAAAGACTCAGTGATGATTTCTGGCTCTGGACCAGCCACCTGTGAGGGTCCTGCCTCCCCATCATCGTCAACCGGGTGAACTGATTTGGCTTTATATTCCTTCTTTTGGATAGGGGCAACCTCCACTGGCTTGGTCTGCCCCTTTGATTTGGCCTTATCCTGAGTCACCTTGGTATTAGGCATTTTGTTTTCATCTTTTCCTTTTCCCTGGAAGTGCTGCACCATACCGAGCAACTTCCGGTAGGCAATGGCCAAAGCCCCACATGCAGTTGCCAACTGCCTCTCCATGGATCCATCACGACCTCTCTCCCTCACGGTTTCCATTATTTTTGTAGGGTTCAAGAGTTGTTCAAGGGTGAGCTTCCATGCTGTGGGAGCCGAGCAACTTTCTAAGAATTTACCCATGTCCTCCCATAACCCATGCCACTCGAGGTTTTCCATCCCTGGGGCAGGTTCCTGGACGCCTTCTCAGTAATTCTTGGCCTTGGCTTCATATATTAGGTATGTTATAAGGGCACAAACTAGGATGGAAAGCCCAACAAGTAAAACGTCTCTGACATCTAAAGAGGATTTAAACACACCAGAGGCCGTTGTATTGTATCCAAAGGGAAACTGAATAAAGGATTGGGCAAATACATTCCCCTGTGTTTCTCCATAGGAATGGGTGCTATTATCCTTAAAACCCCAGAGGAAACAGTTCAGGTTAGAACAGTAGTGCATTCTTGAGGACATATTCCGGATGAAAATCACAGGTGTTGAGTTTGCCGTATCATAAACCCAATCACAAACTCAAAGGTACTTATTGCAATGAGAGTACTAGTATCTGAACTGAAACACATTGACAGGTGCGAAAGGTATCTTGGCGCGGTTATATGCCAGAGGAAAGCAACAACCCCTAACATCATGGTGCCTACAAGTTCAAAACAAGTGTCAATCACACAAGGGGTTCAAAACACGTGTAACTCACACAAAGGGTAGTTATTCTTTTTCCACCTTTCTTCTTTCCAGGCCCCATGTTGGGTGCCAAAATGGCTCAGTTTGAAGAGACTGGAATGTTTGCTAAAGAGGATGAGTTATGAGATAGACCAAACTCCTCTCTCTCAGCAATTGTAAATTCAAAATTAAGGGGCTTTAATCGAGGAAATGTGGAAAAACAACAGAAGAAATAACAACCCTTTATTAAAAGATATATGTATGGTAGTAAAAACAGTAACAGAACACAAAAAAAAACTAGACAGTAGTCCTAGAAAAAAAGGTCTGAGCGAATACTTCTCTGTCCCTTAGCGCAGTCCTAATCGTGGCCTGCAGAGGGGCGCTGTTGGATCAGTGGAGGTGTAGGGCCTGCAGTACTCTGTTGTTGCCTGCAGGGGGCGCTGATGGGTCACTGAAGGTGCAGGGCCTGCAGTTCTCTGTTGTGGTCGGCAGTCACCACGTGGGAAGAGGGGTCTGGGGGGTTGGTCTCGGGTTGCGGGAGGAGCTGAAAAGAAGATGGGGGACCCTACCCCCAATGGAAGGAAGGGGTAAGGAAGGCAGTTCACCCCCAACAAGACTCACTGTGGTTCTCAGTTGATGGTGCCCCAAAAGCTCCTCCTTTTCTCCCAGCGAGCACAGAGACTCTCCGATGAAACACAGCAGATCCGGGCTGGGGACAAGAGACAGCTCCCGGGACAAGAGACAGCTCCCAGGCCAAGCTGAAGTCAGCAGTCCGGGTTGACCAGGACGGGCAGTCAGACAAGCAGGCTTCCAGGCCTTCTCTCCAAATGCTCCACACACAGACCCTGTCTCTGTCCTCAAGAGAGAACCCAGCAAACTGAATCTCTCCCCTCCGAGCAGAGCCAGCCTTCGAATGGGCCATTAGCTAGGAATGTAGCTCCGCTGGCTAAATCTTTTGTAAAGCTAATGTCCTCCCCTTCCCCCCTCCCATTCCGACTCTGTTTTTTCTTACAGTGAAGCGGGGAAAGGAAAATTCACCTCTCAGAGTTATAACCTATGACAATGGGTTAAATGCTTGCCACTGGAATTATTACTTATCCGAACCCAGCCCAGGGCAGACCTCGGTCTATCACCATATGAAATGCTTTATGGAATGCCTTATATCTGGCTAAAAGATGCAGTAGGTGACTATAACAATATTGACACCAAATTAAGACCGTATATACAGACACTTACAAAAAGATTAACAGAAATAAGAGAGCGAGGAGCCTTGGCCCAAACAGCACCATTAGATTTCAAGATACATAAGATAAACCCTGAGGATTGGGTCTTAAAAAAAAATGGAAAGAAACTTCTTTAACCCCATTTTGGGAAGGTCCCTTCCAGGTACTGCTCACAACAGAAACCACAGTCCATACAGCAGAACTAGGGTGGACACACGTGACCAGAGTGAAAGGACCTGTAGCTCCACCACACCTGAAAGAGTGGACTGTGTCGTCGACGCCTGGGGACCTACGACTCAAACTCCAGAAAAGACCTTTATGAATTCATCGTCTGAATGGAGGAGACATATTGAGGACTGGAATGAGTTATCCCCAGAACAGAGAGACTGAAGAGCCCAACAGGTATTTCCTGAAAGTTTCAGAGTGAAACCTAGCCTGAGATCCTGGTTTCAATTATCCCCAGGACAAATTCTTAGGAGAAGGTGGTTTGTTTCATGGAAGGAGGGACCCATCCCCTGGCAGAGTGGAGGGGCAGGCATATATATTACTGATCGTCTAATTAACCCAATCCTTGCGTTAGCTTGTGACCTTGAGAAAGAAGATTCCCTAATTCCTGAACCGCCACCACCAAGTCGAATACTCTGTATAAAACACCCGGGGTCTCAACACAATGGTTGGGTAGAGTGTCAGTGTAGGCACTGTCACTGTATATGGTCCTGTGTAGCCTTTAACCGACATATACATTGCCCTGAGTGTCGTGACATGCAAGGGGATCAACGCCAATTAGAGTCAGTACAGATAAATAAGCTGTTCTGTGGGTGGGAATTGTTATTACCAGTAAATTGGGAGATATTTGAAATGGACTGCTATACAGCATTAGGACACTGTGCAAAGAAATTTGCTTGGGAAGTGGCCCAAATTGACTGTCCACTA
>NW_020925365.1:475732-498000 GCF_003984885.1 Neopelma chrysocephalum | reverse complement strand
CCTATAAAGACATAAAACAAATTACCTCCCTTTTACAAAATTTATAGCGAGGAGACTCTGTTTAGTAAACTAGATGATAACACCTTTCTTGAGAATTTATAACTTTGTATAGATAACAAACTAAGTCTAGGAAAAACATCTGTTGAATGTCTGACTTAGCAATGTATATTATTTATGCTTGTGAGTAGATAACAACCTTGTCTAAGAAAAACATCTGTTGAATTCCTGACATAACAATGTATAATGTTTATGCCTATGTATAATGAATATTAATGAAGTAGCTGAGAATAAAGGTAGGACACTGTGTCTGCTTTAGGGCGCGACAAGCCTCCTGAGTCACAGAGACTCGGCTTGGACACCACAGCGTGCTGTTCACTCTCATCATATAATAAATTCTAATTGGAAATTACTCGAATCTGAGATTTTATTTCTCACACTCAGCATCCTTTGTAAGCAACTAGACCAAGTTGTCTTTTTCAGCTTATTAGTTCAAGTTGCCTCTGGTGTCTGGGATGCAGTTAATTTTTCAGCTTTTGTCCATCTATTTCTGGTAGCTGCTTTTTGCTCTTAATAATAAACTTAACAAACATGTTAATAACAATTTAGACAGTCTTAGGTGGATACTGTGGTAGAAACAGATGTGAAGGTCAGGCAAACACGCAGTTTCTCTGCAGTTTTGTCCAGGAATGGCTTTTGGTAGGTAAGAGCTTGAAGTAAAAAGCAAGAAGTCATTTTAATGTCTTTTAATGTCTTTTACCTCAAGGTTGAATGCTGTGCAATCTTCTCTTTCGCAGATCTGTTCTATTATTGGGTTGATGAATCTCCTCTGGAGTATTTTGCAATCCTATTTCTTATATGATATTGGTTAGAGTCATCATAATCAGTTTTAACTCAGTCTCTTAAGCAGTTATGACTCACAAGCAGCTATTTTTGCTGACACTAGGCACACCTTTTTGGGATAATAGTATCTGAATGCACTAATTAACAAGGTATGGAGATGCTAAGAACTTTTTAAACATGTTAATTGAACTACATTGTCACAACAACTGTATCTATTTAGGTGTACTTGAGGACTTAACAACTTTAACAATTTAACAACCTTAACAATTTAAACAAAGTCACTGGGGAACTAGTGAAAAAGTAGGAAAAAACAAAGCTTCAGTGTTCTTACCAAAGGTCTCGAGACAACAAGATACAAAGTTAACTTAGTTCTGTATGTCTCTGGAGGCACACAGCATAACGCTGTAGCATTGAGCTGTGCAAGAGGCAGCTCAGCTAGGCTGCAGCACAGCCTCGCTCTGTCTCAACACAAGGGGCGGGCGCCGTTTTTCCCGGCACCGGCTTGGCTGCATTTTTTTCACTGCAGACGGCAGGATTGCCCCTGCAGGGGGGCCTCGGCATGGCGCTGGGTGGGGGCTGCCTGTCTCCCTCTCTGTCCGCAGCAGAATTTGTGCAGGGCTCTGCCGTTTGCTCGCAGCTCACGCTGCTTCGGCTTGGCGTAGTTTCAGCACCCCACCGCGAAAGGGGAGGTAGTTTTTGCCTTGGTTTCGGGCGGCCCCGGTCCCATCCCAGCTCAGTGCGCCCCGCGCAGCTGCCGCCCGGCCCCAGGCTGCCCTAAAGCCACGCCCGGGCTCGCACCGCGTCCTGGTCCGGCACGGCGCGCCGTCTGTATTTCGGAGCGGCCCCAGCCCCCCCGGCTCCTACGCAGCCGGAGCTGATGTTTTTTGCCGCAGCCCCAGGGCTGTCGCGCCGGGCCAGGGCTGAGCAGGGAGTGTTCGCCCATGGGTCCCGTGCCTCCGCGCCGCGGCTGCTGCCACCGGCATGCATGTGCCTCGTGCCGCCGCGTGCCGTTTCGGTATCGCTGCTGCCGCGAGTCTGCGCCGTGAGACTTTGCAAGCCCCGTGGCCATGCTTCCCGCGCCGCTGCCGCCGACAAGTGCTGCGGACAGTGCCTCTACAGAGCACTGCGAGTCCAACGGACTCTTTTAACAGCAGTGCGAAGGCGGCGCTCTGTCCCTGCGCTGCGCGACTGCCTGTCTTTTTTCGGAGGAGGCAAAACTGACCCTCCCCCGGTGTCCTCTGTTGGTTCTCTGCTTACCGGATTTACATGCTCTAAGCACAGTTCCTCAAGCTGGGACACTCAGCAAGCTGGCCGTGGGCAAGATGGCGACTCCCAAATCAAGGCATGCCTGCCATGTGGCTGCAACTCAGCAGTGCCTCGTGGACCCAAGGTCTGTCTCTCCCCAACAACCACGCGGTCTGCGCCACGTGCTCGCTTCTGCCTGCATAAAACCCAGCCTAAGTCTATTGTTAGGGTCTCTTTTCGGTTTGCACGCGATTCTCGGTCTGCACGAGGTTCTCTCCCACCCCTGTGTCTGCTCCCGGAGCCTGGGGGAGTCCTTTGCCTATTAGGGCTCATGGGGGGAACAGGAAGTTTAAAGTTTTTCTCCATGGACAAGTTTAAGTTTCTTTGTGAGATTTTTAAGGTGTCCACATCTTCTATCTCTGCTTTCTCTCGAGCTGTCTCTCCAAATTTTTTCCAAGCAGTCACACTAAGGATTCTGCTTAGCAGAAGTCCTAATATAGTTTTTTCTATCATTTCCCTTGAATTTTAACTTCCCATTATGAGAAATAAAATAATCTGGTTTTATTATAAGTAAATTTATGTAAGTGGGAAACAGGGGGTGTTGGGATTTTCTTCTTACCTCCCATTTAATTTTAGAAATATTCAGGCGCCTCGCGAAGATTGTAAGGTGAAAGGCCCCGTCAGGGCTGTACACCGAGGGAATATTGCGGCCGAGGTAGGATACAATATATAGATGGAAAATTTACACCGGCCACATGTTTTTGTGTGCAAAAAGAACCCCCCTGTACAAGTACAGGGGGGTACGTCATCAATCAATCAAGCTGTACAGGGGGGCCCCCTGTACATGTACAGGGGGGTACGTCATCAATCAATCAAGCTGTACAGGGGGATACGTCATGATCCAATCAGGTGGGACCAATCAAGTGGGATCAATCAAGCGGAACCAATCAGGCGGGAGGGTGACACCCACCCGCCGATTTGAAAATTACCCTTTAAGGTAAAATACTTGTTACCTGCTGAATATTCAAGATATTGGGTAGCTGAAGAGTACAAAAAGGAGCGGGCTCTTGGAGGGGGTGTGCTTTTCCAGGCGGGTGGCTTGGGACTGCACCCAGCGCTGCAAATAAAGGATTCTTTTCTGTAAGTTTCCTTGTCCTGCAAGTGTTTTTTTGCCGTTTTTATAAATTGATAAAAGAGATTTTTCTCACACCATGCTGGCTTCTTACCTCAAGTTCTCTGTAGCTTTACCTTTTCTTTCTTTTATACCTTACTCTGCCAGGTCTCTCCTGTGCACAATACTCAAATTTTAGGAGCTCCCATGCGATTCTCTGCACGACGTCCCAGTCGACTTTCGTATTAGTATTCAACGGCCTTTCTTTAATGATGTCTTCTGCCTGCTTTTAGCTCGGTATGCGACATCTGGCTTTTTTTCAGAGAAGTGTTCCTGAGCTTTAAAACAAGCTCATTTGAACGCTACTGGAATTTCTCCTTGTTACAAGGCAGTCTCTAATCATCCCTGATACAGGGAGTGGCCCCACGTTGGGTGCCAGATATTGCTTTATTAATATAATAAGTAAATAAACCATAAGGACCCAGCTAGCTTGGGGGTTCAGCAACCAAATCCTCTTTATTCAAATGAGACAACAGTTTATAAATAGGTTCGAATAGTGACACATGACTCCCTTGACCAATCACCAGGGGTATGTCACTACCCATGTGCATGGGAGTACTTCTGGACTTCATTTCCCAGGATGCCTCATCCAGCATTCTTCCTAAAACCCGACTCCTACACATGGGGATTAAAAAGTGCTTCTGGACCTGCAGCAGGTGAAGGACAGGGCTGATTATGTCAGGAAGAACAGCATGACCTGGAAACAGGTTCTTGGATAAGAATAGCGAGTGATGATAGAAAATACAAGAGCAGCACAGGAAACACTGATGTGGCCCCAAAATCTGAAAGATGCTAAGCTACATGCAGTTGGGCTTAGGAGTGCCAGCAAGATTTCAGATTCCATGCAGTCCCAAGGACTGCAGGGTAAGACCAAGCATAGAAACACCTGCTTCTCCACAGGTGGCAACAACACACACCAGAGCCCAGCATCATAATGGCATTCTGTCTTCCCCAGTCATGTCCACTTAGTCTGTGAGATGCAGGTGCAGTGGCTGCATCGCTGCCTGAGTGATGGGACCTGTTACCCCTTGGGGTCTGCAGTCCATACCATCATCTCCAGAATACCCCTCTGAGTAATTCTGTATTTAAACCTAATGAAAAAAGACCTAGTGGCTGGCTGCTGTTAGGAAAAAATAATAGGCTTTTCCCCCCAGGGCACCCTGCCTGGAGCTCTCCCCACACCGAACCTGTTTGCGTCTAGGGCTTGCATGCAGGGAGGATGGCTTGGGGTGATGTGTAGATACAAAGACCACTGCTCTGAGGCTGTAACCGCAGCAGAGGATACTCCTGCATGACAGTGGAGGGTGAGTGGTGGCCCCTAGGATGAGCACAGGTCATGTCCATCCCAACCCAACCTGTCACCATTAAAGTCGGAACAGCCAAAGCGACACAGATATCAGTCGTAGTCCAGGTGTAAGGTGATCAGGAAGCTGTTTATTGCTCTCAAGTGTTTCTTTTATACTCTTTGCATACTATCGTGCTACAACATAATTGGTTAAAAGTCTCTAGCATAAGACACTGTACATACTTTCATTGGAGACACAGAAGACACTGTGCTTACTGTCATTGGTGACCTGAGGACACTGTGCACACTGTCATTGGTGATATTATACACATATTGATTGGTGACCTTTGGTCTCGGCTGCATTACGTTTGTTCCGTCCGGCATTGTAGTAAATATTTCCTTAGAGTTTGTTTACATTCCTCTGCAGTCTTTTCAGGGATATACTTTGATCTGGTCAACATCGATTGCTTCATCGATAAGTGCTAGGCTGCTGACAGACCCGCTGTCAACCCCGACACCAACCCATTACATGGCAAGCCACCCCAAGCAATGCAAGCCATCCCAACCTCACAGCCCTCTCTGCCAGCGTGTGGAGATGCCTTCTGATGGCAGGGGCCCCATCAGTGTAGTAGCCCATCCCTCATAGGCAGTAGTGACGTCCAGGGCAGGGGCAGTAGTAGCCCTTGGAAGGATCCCCTCCCCATCATGATGTACAGAGGTGTCATAGGTTTACTTGTTACAAAAAAACCGAGCTGGGAATTTTTTTCTTTCCCCTGCATCACTGTAAAAAAAAGATGTTGAACGAGGGAGGGGGAGGGTGGTTTTTTGCCTAGGGTGATTGACACACACAAAAGAACTGGCTAACAGACCCACATTCCAGACTGATTGACCATCAGAAGACTGACGGGGCGGGGGGGGTGGTGTTAAGTCTTTTCCCTCTCCTCGGAAAACGGCAGGCACGCTCCACTTTTACCCTGACTTAGGGAGAGTGTGTGTGTGTGGAGGGATTCCGGGGTTTGTTTTGTTTTTCATCGGGGTCATCTGGCTGCTTCTGGTCCCAGTTTGCCTCTGTTCTCCTGCGCCCTGTCCTGCCCCCATCCGGGACTTGTTCAGATTTCATCAGAGAGGCTTGACCCTTCTGTGAAGGAACCTTTGGGGGAGTCCTGGCCAGAGCCAGCTGCTGACAGCATGAGTCTGTGGGAAGAGCCTTTTTTTCCCCTTCCTCTTCTCGGTGAGGGGGTGATCTCCATTTTTTGGCTTCTCCTGCGCATCGGGGCCCCCACGTGGTGACTGCCAGAGCCCAACAGCGCCCCCTGCTGACTACCACAGAGCAACTGCAGGCTCTGCTCTTCCAGTGATCCAACAGCGCCTCCTCCCTATCACGGTTAGAATTGCACCAAAAGGTGGAAAGTACTGAACTGTTTTTTTCTTGGAGGGGACTTTGGGTACAGGATTATTGTTTAGTTGGTTTTGTGTTCTTTTGTTGTTCTACCAATACACATATATCCTTTAATAAAGGGCTGTTGTTTTTTTCTTTCTCCATACTTCCTCAGTTGGAGCCTCTTAATTTCTGATTTACAATTGCTTAGAGGGAGGAGCTTGGTCTTCCTCATAACTCATCCTCCTTAGCAAAACACTTCAGTCTCATTAAATTGAGACAACAGGCTACAGGGACAGTGGTGAGAACAGCTTGCGCAGCATGTCAGTGGCCACTTCCCTCTGCAAGCAGAGGGATGACAAGTGTAAGGATGAGGAGGAGCAACCAGTCTGTCACCTGGACAGCCACTGGCACAGCAGAGGCACAACTACAGCTGAAGCACAGGGGCAGAGTGAGGGTAGTTACCAGATTCATTGAGGCAGGTGGGTTTTAGATGGCATGGCACAGGTATGCTGCGCAAGAAGGTCTCCATTCTCATCTCCTGCAAGGAGTGATAGCAAACATTTGCAGGATTGCCACCCTTTTGCTGCAGAGCCTGAGGTGCTGGTGACTCTGGTTTGAGGGGGCAGAAGGGACTGGACCTACCTTGGGCAGGAGGGGGAGGTCGGAGGAGTGCTTATTCCAGGCTGTGCTGTTGTAGGAACCCATTCACCATGTGATGTATTTGTCCTCATTGACAAAAACTGTGTTTTATTTCTTTGCAACGCCAAAATGACAGGTGGGGGTGCCCTGTAGTGTCAGGGACGTGGGGAGATGGTCAGAGCTGTTCCCCTCTCCCCAAAATGCAATGCCATGGGGCCAGAGGGCATGTCAGACATGGTGCTCTCAGACTCCTTGTTGAGGATCTGTGATGGAGGTGATACTCACTGCTTCCAGACCATTGGTCACTTGTCTCTGCCGATGTGACCTTGGTCACTGGAGGCTATGGTGTACCAGGAGAGTGTCCCCCAGGCAGCACCTACCACCAGGGGGTATTTAGGGGCCACTGGGTGAGTGAGACCTGGGGACTTGCAGACATCCCTGGGAACAGGACAGTTTCAGTGTGGGGATAGGGATGGGTGACTGCAGCAAAGTCACAAGTGCAGATGCTGAGGGAGGGTCTCTAGCACGGGGGGGGAACACAATACAAAAGGGGGTATGAACAGAGATGCTTCCACTACCCTCAGCCCCCAAATCTCATAGCCTATGGTTACGTGGCCTGTGTGATACTGGGAGGGGGATGGTTAGGACCTCAGCGATACCTTCAGATCTGGCCAGCCAACAGGGTTGATGACATTCCTGTAGTACTCCTGCATTTCCACCTTAATCTGCTGTTCAGGCTGACTTTGTGTATTAAGGGAGGAGGTTTGAGGATATACTGAAGCTTGAAACCATGACACCGTTGAAGGCTTAACAAAAACCAAGATTTATTACCAAGAGGGTGGCTGACAAAACAAACAAACCCAAAAGGGAGGAAGGAGGAGAGAAATAAGCCCCAGTTACCCAGCTGTTGCCCATAAAGTTATCTTACTGACCTAGTGTGCCTATAATTACCCATAGCAGAAGCGGCATCCTTGGAGAGTCAGTAAGTTCACAAAACTGGCAGGCGTCCCCACCGAAAGGCAACGTTGTCCTTGATGTGAAGTTAGCTCCCCTCCAAGAAAGCACTATCTACTTTTATACAATTAACTGAGTGACCACAACCTCCCAGGTGTGGCCAGCACCACCCAGCCAGAGGCCCTCAGTCCCACCTCCCGGTTATGTAAGTGCATCTCTTCTGCGCATGCGTGAGAACTTCGGAAATGCCCTCACGCACACACAGTATGTTTTGGGGGTCTTTCTTAATTGAGTCTGGGGGCGAGCCTTGATCACATCATCATCACTTTCTCCTCCAAATGCCCTTGATGAGCCATTAACCAATCACAGAAGACCAATTAAAACAGTTTATACAGAAGTTCTCCCTCCAAGGACAACTTTCCCATTTATCAGTGCTTGTTTTCCCATAACTAGGCAGGGAAAGAGCAAAGCTTTCACAGGTGGCAGGGCCAAACACAGACCAAAAGTATCAGCATAAATTCACCCTGGTACACTTTGGCTCACCAAATTTTGCACCAGGGTCATTGTTAATCCCTAGAGACAGCAGAGTGGGGAGAGATGCCTGGGGCCATGCCGCAGTGCCTGTCTTCATGGGAGTTGGGGCACATGATGAAACAGGTTACTGAGCAGGGTTTAACGCCAGAGACCTGCCACAAGTGCCAAGACCCTCTTCTCTGAAGTGGGTGGTCATGGGGGTTGTACTGGCACCGTGATTCCCCCCACCTCAAAGCTTCACACTCACCCAAAACTGGGAGATGGAGGATGGCTCCTTTCCTCCTGCACCCAGGGTGTCCATAGTCACCTGGGCTCTTTGCAGAGGGGGAGATGGGCTGGGTGCACTGGGGCTGCCAGGTATGGGACCAGCAGAGGTTGAGAAGGGAGTTACAAGATGAAGCCAATCTCCTACAACTGACAAAGCCCAAGAGGGCTAGGGTCTTTAAGGGCAGACAGGTTCCCTGGTTGCATGAGCCATTTCTGTCTGCACAGCAGTGACATCCCTCTCCATGCTCTCTGCTGGCTCCCTCATTATAATGCACAGGCTAACGAGGCTGCAAGAGATGAGCTGGTTTGCAGTGTGCTTTACATCAGAACCTGCATGCTTGCTAGCCCATGTGTGGACTGCTGCATGTCCACGGTATACATGTAATATACCACAGACATCCCCCCACAGTGAGGCCATGGCTCAGGAATTCCTTCAGGACCAGGGCTGGGAGAGGTGTTGCAGTGCTCAGATCTCCCTCCAGCCCCTGCAGGATCCCCCTGGCACGGAGCACCCCCCCCTTCCCTCATCAAGTCAGAGCTGAGCGAAGCCTGTGAACTGTGTGTTGGAGCTCTCAGAGCCACACAATCTTCTCCCCCATCACCACCATGTCATGCATCAGCCTCGAGCTGAGCTCTGCCACTGGTTCAGTTTCCCCTTCGTTAGCAAGATCCTGCCCCCTGAGCACTCTGAAACCTACTGATGGACAGGGTTGACACATGAGAATTTGTACTAGCGACTGCCTGCCCCACAAGCCCTAAACCACTGCAGGGTGCAGCTCCAGGGGACAAGAAGCCAGTGAGCACAGGCTGTAGGGTGTCAAATGCTTTACTAACCAGGGAGAATGACCTCTCCTCCTCCCTCTTCCCCATGTCACCTGCCCAGCACCGAGCATCCACAACCAGGTTGGAGTAGAAACTCCAAGGTTTCCTCCTTCCATAGCATTTACCTGCATCACAAACTTGTTTTCTTTCCAGAGCTGCAGTGGAGCCTGCTCTCTGATGGTCTTTTTGACAGAGCATGGCAGGCAGTAGGAGTCAGCATAAGTGCTGACAGAGGTCTTGTGTTTTGGGGCAAAGAGGAATGTGGTGCAGCAGCCCACTGGGATGGGGGCGCTTAGAGTCCTGGAGGATCCTGGGGTGCCCCACTGGATCAGCAGCACTGCATGGAGCTAAAGGCTCCCAGCCCACTTAGGAAAGGGAATGGGGCCCTGGTACCACTGCTCTGCCAGGCTGGGGTGGTGCTTATGCCATTGGTGATGTCGTAGTGTGAGACCAGGGCGATTTGGTGGCTGTCAGTCCTGTGGCTGCATTCCCAAGAATAGCAGGCCCTGGGTTAGGGTGCAACAATTTCTGCCTGATCACTCCATGAGCACAACTGCACCCTCCTGACTTTGTCCTGGCTCTGGGCTTTCTCCCCTCCTGCAGGCAATTATCTTAACAATGGTAGGAAACAGTTTCAAGATAATTTTATTTTGGGAGGTGCAAAACAATCAATTGTTTTTCCAGCCCCTCTGTCCTATATTTCCTTGGAAATCCTGCAGCAACCCAGATGTGTGCACACAGCACAGCCCTGCACCTGTGCAGCCAGTGCCCAGGGCACAGCATCAAGCACTGCTGGCCTGGCCTGCTGGGGTAGCCAGGGGAATTACTGCCTGTTCTATCTGCCCTTTTTCATTAAAAAGCTGGATTTAGGTGACCCTGTGTGGCTTGTTTGCTCTCCTGTCCCGAGTGCTGTGATGGGCTCTGCAGCTGGAGTGAGCAATCCTCATCTATCTCAGTACAGAGGTAGCCGGGTTATGCCAGGGAGGGATTTGCATGAACCAGGTTTGCTTTTCTCTGAGATGGGGAGCCAAGCAGAAATGCTGTTCTGGCTTGTCTTGTCACACAGTACCAACTCAGAGCCCTGCTCTGCTCCCAGCTCCAGCCTTGTGAGGGGTCTTAGAAGTCCAACCCTTCTGCTGTCACAATTTTGGGGATGACCGGTGAAGACCCAAGTCTATCTTGGCAGGGTGGATGCCAACCCATCCCCCTGAAGGGTTGCCTAGCCCTGCTCTTTTGTTGCAAGGAATGGTGGGGCTGGGCATCCAGGCAAACATGATTAATGTGACATTGAAAGGAAGAAAACAAGTTGCTTTTGATTTTCACACCTTGCTGGTCTCTGTTGAGCCAGGCTCAGGCTCTCCATCAGTCTTGTCCTCTCCTGGGAGCCAGTGGGAGGCTGAGTCGGAAGGGTGGACACAGGGGTGTCAGTGATGCCTCCCCCTCCCCACCCCCATGGCCTTAAAAGTCTCTTCCAACCTTGATGAGTCTATGATTCCATGAGCCAGTGGCTCCCTATGGCTATCCCCTGTCCCCAGCAGTCCCTGGATTTTCCAGCTGCTGATGTTGGACTCTAAAATCAGTGCTCGGCTCTTGTGTCAACAGCTTTAAGGAGCAGAAATGGCTGAAAGGCTGGAGAAAAGGTTATTTCACCCATTGATGTTGTATAGATGCAGCACCTCCTTCTATTTCTGTCACTGTCAGGGGTTGGGTCCTTCTGCCTTGAGGAGAAGACTTTCCAAATGTTGACTGGAGGCTGGCTGCCCCTGGGAGGTTTATCTGTGCCATACAGCACAGCTCCACACCAGCTGCTTCTACTAGGCCCAAACAACTGGTATTAGCCATGGCATGAAGGCTAGTACCCCCTGATTTCAGTTTCTGCAATTGCTGGGGACTCAGAGGAGATAGTGTGATTCATACCCTCTCACCACAGTTTGCTCCAATGACAGTCTGGCAGGCTGGTTTTCATATGTATGCTTTTTAATATTAATTCTGTTATACTACACACAACCAGTAACAATGATAAATACTGCAATGGAAGTGTTAAAAAAATTATACGTTTCATGTTTTTGAAAACCCTCACTGTTTAAAATAAATTAATGCATAACACTGATGATAGAAAAAAGAAAACCCAAACCAAACCACAACACAATTGATCTGTTTAAGGCAATACTCTACGTGGATGGGAACAGAAGTACAACAGTGTGCTACATGTTCTGAACAGGAAAAAAGAAAGAAATGCCCCCCTGCCCCATATAAGATGCAGATTGATGTTTCAATAGAGAAAAAGCTCCCAAACCTAGATAATAAAACCAATGGCCAAGGTAAGTACAGCATTAATACACTCTGCATGTCAAATGATTAACAGGTTCCTAACACGAATTAAGGTCAAGCTACAACAAATTTATCTTCCTAATTAAAAGGTTATTCAGGTCAAAGCCTACATTTAACTGTACTTTGCATTTGGCTGATTCAGCTATGTTTCACTATATGCAAAAGGACAGCTGGAAATCAGTCTCCTGCTCTGAGATTAATGCAAAGGTTGTGAGGTCTCCTCTCCTCCTGAAAGATATTTCCATTAAATACATCCAAAAAGGATCTTGCTTTTGATGACCGCCAAATGCCTTCTACCATCCCCTTCCCTGGGGCACCAGATGGGGAAAGGAGACCTGGGAAGCATTTGGGTTGAGTTTTTTCCAAGCTGAGGACATGAAATGCAAGTGCAGATTTGATCTGAACTCTGAGGAGTGCTATTTCCCTGTCTTCCAGAAATGGCTATCTGGAGCCTTCTGAAAGCACTTTGCCAGCATGGGAGAAACCCAGCCTGAATCCAAGCTCTGGATATAGACATGGTGTTTGCTATTAAGGTTGCTGTGAAGCTCCATACCTGTCTGGACATCCAATTAACCCCAGTTATTAATGCAGCCCAGAACTTGTCCACTGGAAGGTGGACAATAATCATAATATCAAAAAATCCCCCTCTCCCTCAAAAAAGAAAAGAAGACAGTAGCTACTTCCTTCCAGTTTCTCCCAATG
The DNA here is from genome assembly GCF_003984885.1 of Neopelma chrysocephalum. Classification (NCBI taxonomy): domain Eukaryota; kingdom Metazoa; phylum Chordata; class Aves; order Passeriformes; family Pipridae; genus Neopelma; species Neopelma chrysocephalum. Next base: position 485,829 of record NW_020925365.1, on the reverse strand, counting down.
GATCCCCATCAACTGTCACCTACCCAAGACTGGCAACACCAGATGTCACCAGCATTGACCCAGTACATTCCCAGTAAGGTTAATGTCTATAAGGTGCTGCCAGGGGGCAAAGAAGCTACTTGGGACATGACTGGAGCCTCCTGTACTTCCTTGATAGAGTGCGTGGGGGGAAGCCATGGTACATAAACCCAAGCAGAGTTACTAAAAATTTAGACTTGTGATGGCCAACAACTGTTCAGGCTGCCTTGGGTTTGGGTGGGAGAGGGGAATGCAGAACTGGGCTAAGAGTCCCTTTTGGTGCAACTACCTCTGATGCTATGATGCTAGTGCATGAGGGAGGGGGAAGATGACAGCTGCTTTGAGAAAAGAGGAGTGGCAGGAGGATGTATGCAATATAACAAGGCTTGTGATTCCAGAACTAGCCACTGGACATGGATACCAAAGTTTACCTGTGACAACTAGCTATCCTTCCATTGCCTTAAGAGACTGCAGAAAACAGGACTCTGAGCCAACTTAGTGTATAAGATAAGATAAAGAGGGTAGGTCCTTTAATTCCAGGCCTGAGGCCTACAGGAAGACACATGATGCACCTCTTGTCCAGGGGGTTTCACAATTTAGGGTGATAACCCATCCAATCCCAGATCTATCCACCCCTCAGCACCTCCCCCTGGCACGTCCCTCTGGAAATTGAGGCAGGGGGCTCTGGGACCCCCTCTTCTTCATCCTCCTCCTCGTCACAGCACATCCAGTCCTTGGAGCTTCTCCAAAGTTCTGGGCTTGAAGGTTGCTGTGCCTGTGTGGTATCTTGTTGTCCAGGCCAGGGTGCAGATGTTCTTAAACAGAATGAAGGTCTACCTTGAGGGAAGTCTAAACAAGCTAACGGAATTTTGAGGGAGTGATATGGAATGGGTAACAGTGTTGGGAAAATGTGTAAACTACTGTGCTAAAGGGTGAGGGATATAATACAGCTACTTCTAAAATCTACAAAAAGCTAAAAATCCAAAAATCCATAGGCATCACTTCTATTGTCACTGCTTCTTTTCCCCCCTTCCTGGTCTGATTCTTCTTCAGTTTGGAAAGCTGTGGCTGTTTGATATGATGGTCAGCACTGATTCTCCCATCCCAGTTTCCACAACACACATGGTGACTCAACTACAGGATGTACACTGAGGTCTGGAAGTTGCATCTTAGGCACAGACCAACTGCATGCAAGTGGTGCCTGCTTTCAGAACCCTTCAGAAAGGTATTTAATGTTGACTTGTTTCCTTCTTTATTAAACTGAAGGTTCAATAATCCCTATAAAAGGAGTAAAAATGGGCAAAAATGGGGAGAAAAATTTTTTTCCTGAATTTTCTTCCCTGCAAAAACTTCATCCTTCATCTTTATCCCCGCACAACTACAGCCCTACCAGTGCATCTCACAGCACTCTACCCCAGCACGGCAAGGACACAGCTGACTGACTTCCCAACTGTGCCTCTGCTGTGGGTTTCCAGTCTATTTGCACACAGGCTGACAGGCCTGGGACCTGTGCTTGGCTCCCAGATCTCCCACAGTGCTGAGCCTGGGAGGATAAAGGCAGATGGCTCAGCTTGCTGGATCACACCAAGGTTTTACACTAGCCTGGCTAACCCTCAGCCCCACTGCCTTCAGGTGGGTGAAGAGAAATCCCAGTCTGTTCTCTGTCTCACCCACTAACCAGAAGGGCTGTTGTGAAGATAGCTTGTCCAAGTTTTCCAGCTCTCTTTGTGGGTCTATATTACATCTCCCAAAAAGCTTCACATCTCCCAAATTATGTGGGCTTGAGGAAGGTGGAGTTGCAGCTCTTTTGGGACCAGTGCAGAAGGGAGAACACAGCCCAGGTAGAGAGCAGTTCTTCCCAGTGAGCTCATCTGGGGCAGTTGGATGGGCAACTATGGGAGAAATGTTGCTCTGGGAGGACAAACATCTAGGCAGATAATAGCACTTTTCTCAGCATGGCCTTTTGGTGGCCTTTTCCTGGTGCCTACTGTGCTGGTTTCCAGCAATGCATCTGAGAAAGTCACATTTTAATGAGACTTCTTTTGCACCTTCCACTCCTTAATGCAATCCTACCACCTGTATCACCATTTTTTACTTAGAATGACTTCATAGTCCAGGCACAACCAATGAGATAGGTTCCTTCCAGGAGCAAATCCATCTTTTGCTGGAGCAGCTTTTTACAGAAAGAGAAAGGCTTGGAGTCACCCCCAGTTTCTGCTGGCAACTGGGTCTGGGAAGCAATGGGAAGAGCTGGTCTCTGCAGGCACCAGGGAAAAATGTAACTTGTCCTGCTGGTGCCCATGTTGCTCTGCAACACTCAGATGGAGTGCAACTGGGATAGTGAGTGCTGATGGGAGGGAAGAGAGCATTGAAGGGCTCCTTTGGGATATTCCCACAGCAGTTTCATGCTCTTACTTTTAGCATCCATGTAATGATTTGAGGGTAAAAACTAGCACTTTTTCCTGGGCTTTTCTTTTACTTTACCATTCTCCCTTAAAGCTCATATAGGGTATGGCCACTCTTACCTAGGATGAAGCAGGCTTTGTCACCTGGCTGCTGCTTGGCTCAGCAAGCACAGGCTGCGTATGCCAATGTAAATATACCCTGGTTTTGACCTCTACCACCCTTCAGAGCTGACTCTTCGCATGACCCTCCTATTTCTACTTCTCATGTCTCAAAAAGAACCATCTGCATAGATGGGCAGTGCCACAGAGCAAGCTTGGTTAGGTTGAGCCTAAGGGGAAGGCATGGGAAAGTGTTCATTTTAAGGTGCTTTTCACCTCTAGGAGAACATGGCATCCTTGTCACTTCCTTTCAAGGCTTTCCTGTGTGAGGGATTGTTCCAGATCTTGAACCACATCTCATCAGACAAACCCACATCTGTTACAGAGCCACTCAAACCTTGAAGCAAGGGCCAGCAACTCAGCATAGAGGAAAAGGTTGTGACTTGGGATTACCTACAGAAGAGTAATGCCAGACTAACCAGGTGCAGGTTTCTCACAGGGGCTGGCATCTGTATTTTAAGTCCTTGTTGCATTCCTAAGTTCCTTAACTTCATTAGCAGGGGATGGTGCTGTTGTGCCACCAAATCTTCTCACACATTCTCTGTGGCATCATGCAGACTGAGAAGTCAGTTGTGCAAGAGCCAGCTGCCAAATGTGTGCGAAACACATCCTTGCCAAACATCTGCCCCCAAAGTTGTTTAATCTCTTTATTAATCTCCACTCTGCAGCCTTCTGGAACATGTAAGCAACATCAGAAGATGGTAAAGAGAGGGAAAGCAGAGTTGTGCTGCTTTTCTTTGTAGTACTTTGAAAATACATGCAAAACTTCTAATAGTATGCTTTTTGCATCTTGCATGCAGAGCTATCCTATCACAATGGTGTCCGCCACACACTTGGCAACATCCATGCAGGGTGGTGGTAGCATCTTGAGAAGGCAACTTTCTGCCCTGTGCTGCAGAAGGGAATGGATATCAAGAGGGGATATGACTTGCCTGAGGTTAGAGCAAACGTAGTATGTGCCAACAGCAGCAAGGGACCCCAGATTTCATTTCTGTGCTGTAACAGTTCAACAGACTCTCAGCAGTAGCATTTGGCTGCAGTGCCAGATCAGGAACACGGTGTTTCTGGTGTGTACATCTGAAAGTGAGCTTTGCTCCCTGATGGTATCAGCACTGTACTGAAATAGATTAACTTGGACAACTGGGATCTGCCCTAGGCCAAGACAGCACTTGGCAACCTTTCTAGTTACTGCTTGTTTTTCTTTTCCTGTCATTCCATCTGGTGCTAAACTGAGTCCTTCCTTTCTTCAAAAGCATCTTCATGTTTCTGTTGAGTCACATACAGGGCACTGTGCTTTTCAAGCCTCCTGCATGCCATTGTACAGTTTGCAGTCCAACCTAAGGACAGACTCTGCATGGAGAGGAAAGGATTCTGCTCAGGATTGCAGACCAATGTGTCAACCAGCATATAGCTGAGCAGAGCAGGTGCCTCCTTTTGAGAAAGAAGCCAGAGAGCCAAACCAGAAGCAGTTGAGTCCATTCTGTCTGTGGGGGAGCAGAGCATCCCGAAGTCCCTTTTGAAATCCACGCAGCAGGCTTGGCTGTCTGCTTTTGCAGTTGCAAGGCATTTGCAGGCAAGACAGCCAGAAAAGAACAGCAAGACCAATGGCCAAGCATACATGTTGGGGATAGACATGCAGAAATGTCAGATATGATCCAGTGGCTCTTCTTGGCTTCAAGATATGTTTGGTAAGACATTAAATGAACCTTTAGGGATGGTCACCTGGACATCAGCTTTCTTTCAGCCAAAAGTTATAAAACAGACTAGACCATTCTATCTAGTGACCTTCTTCAACACTAGGAGGATATTCCCCCTCACACTGACGTCTGGAAATAGAGAGTTTGCAGACTGACTGCAGACATAGACTTGAGTGCTGAGACCCTAGAGTCCAAAGTCAGCTCACATTAAAGGGCAAAATTAACATCTGATAAAAGGAAAAGATTTGCTTAAACTTGGGTAATTTGGTGACTAAAATTACATGAAATCCTAACAGAAAGCCAGTCTGGCTTTAGAGGCATCAAACACAAATTCCTTTTGTGGAGGCACCAGCATCAATATAAGGAAGCTATCCTATTTGCATGGTAATTTAGGTGGATAGTGGTACAGCCTTTCATACTCTGTTGTGCTTCTCCCCTTGGCATTCTGTACACTTTGGACTGAAAATGAGGCCTGAGAAGATCATCTGGTTTGGTGCAAAGACTGGAACAAGGAATTATTTGCTTCATTGCAAGTAAACTGCAGTTAGGAGAGTGCCCAGCAGCTCTGCAGATTTTGCGGCTTTATAATAATGTGACAGCCAGGGTCCATGCTCTTTGCTCTTGCCTTCTCTGGGTCATGGCAGCAGAGACTGGTTTAAGAAGAGCAGTGCCAGAATGGCCATGTATCTATACACCTGGGAAGTCACCATAGCATAACCTCCAACGAGAGCACAAGGAAAAACTGGCTGAAACAAAAGTCTCAACGCAAGACCAGTAGGGAGACTCAGCCCAATCTGCAGTTAATACATACCGCCAGACCATCAATCATATTCCATAACAAGCCAACAAACTTGCCCTATGGTCATAACCTGCTTAAGGGACTATGATTCAAAAGGGTTAGTATTCAATTTTCTATGACCGAACCTTGACCCACAAGTTAGTTAAGCTGGGTAAAGTCTGACAGCAGCTTGGGGGGTAGTTCTGTTGAGACTGATGGGACCCCCACAGGTTGGGCTTATGTTGCCTTGCAGGTCAGGGGCAAGTGTGCGCTGCCGCCACGGGGCTCTGTGCTGGTTGCAACCCAGAAGGTGTTGAGCGGGTGGAGACATATACCAATACCAGACCCTAAAGAGGGTGATGGTCTACAGTAGCCTCTTCCTTACTGAATTTGACTCTAAATTTTTACCGAACATGACTTTAACATGGTGGGAATCCTGTTGATGGGATCTCATTCGCATCAGTACTAAGACAGATGGATGGGCCACCTCTAACCCAGAAAAGGGACACATGCGTGCCCATTTTGTATCAGAAATAGCGTGACCAGCAGAACTAGGGAAGTGATTCTTCCCCTGTACTTGGCACTGGTGAGGCCACACCTCAAGTACTATGTCCAGTTCTGGGTCCCTCAATTCAGGAAGGACATTGAGATGCTGGAGCATGTCCAGAGAAGGGCAATGAAGCTGGTGAAGGGTCTGGAGTGCATGTCCTATGAGGAGCAGCTGAGGGAGCTGGGGTTGTTTAGCCTGGAGAAAGGGAGGCTCAGGGGAGACCTTATCACTCTCTACAACTACCTGAAAGGAGGTTGTAACCAGGTGGGGGTCATCCTCTTCTACCAGGCAACAAGCAATAGGACAAGAGGACATAGTCTTAAACTGCACCAGGGGAGGTTTAGGTTGGACATTAGAAAGAATTTCTTCACAGAGAGGGTGATTAGATATTGGAATGGGCTGCCCACGGAGATGGTGGAGTCACCGTCCCTGGAAGTGTTTAAGGAAAGACTGGACGTGGTACTTACTGCCATGGTCTAGTTGACATGGTTGTGTTCAGTCATAGGTTGGACTTGATGATCTCAGAGGTCTTTTCCAACCTAATTGATTCTGTGATTCTGTGCATGTTCAATAAATAGCCACATGTGCATTGCCTTAATCCATTCAGCCTTCCTGATAATGACCCTATACAGGTAACTACTTTTCCCCACCCTTTCTACTTTATTCCCCTAATAAAATATATGAACACAAAGTATAGAGAGGAGAAGCCAAAAAATTGCCATTTTATGGTCCTGTACTGTCATGCCAAACCAGCTATTTGTGCAACCAACTCCTTCTGTGTGCAGTGGAAAACACTTGGCTTGTGCTTTGGTCTGTATTTGGAGGAAGCACTGGGTGTAGTTAACATTTAAGTTCATCTCCCTCTTTCCCAGGGACCCTAAAGTGTTGTTCTGGAAGCAGATGCACATCACACAATGCAAAGGGCTGAGGACAGTTGCAGGGTTGGGGAATGCCTCAGAGCATATGGCAGGCAAAAACCAGCAATAGGGGCAATAAAAGGACTTGGTCATGGTGCCATGGGGCAGTGATTATCCCGGAAGGTCTGTTTTTCAGAGGGGAGGTGTTAGCTGTGGGAGATACAGTCTCAGCAAGCTTCATTCTGTCTTTGACTGAACATGATAGCAGCATGATGGATACCTGTGGGACCTGCAGTCTCCCAAGGCTGATGCATGAAAACAGATGCCTTGTTGCTCTAGCAGGCACACTAAAATGCTCCGATTTCCTGAGCAAGGGCTATGGGAAAGACTGAGCATGTGCAGCCCAGCTGGAAGGCACAGAGGCTGACCCAGAAGGATAAATAAGATTAATGTGTTGCATGGTACCAATTCTGAACTGAAAAGTCCTGCTTTAGAAGAGTGAACATTTAAAGAGACTTAGTTATGTCCTATAGGATTTGGTTTGACCATGGGGTTTATGTTAGGTTTTGATTACATTCTCCACTAAAAAAAAAAGACTCCTTAAGGAATGCTTTTTCCCTTTTATCTTTTCTCCCTACACAGTGCTGTTAGAGGTCTTCCCCCCCCCAAGTTGCTAACCTCACACCTGAGCTAGCACTGGAGAGGAAATCAGGCACACAAACGAAGAAGTGAACACTTGGAGACCTGATGCTTTGTGCTTCTTTAGGGACATTTTGGAAATATTCCCTCTCAGCATTACCAGGCAATGAGAAGGGGAGAGGAATTCAATTGAGAAATACTCTCTTCCTAGAAGAGCTGTCAAGTTAACCAGCACTTCTGCATGAGGAAGCAGGGATGCTCAGTAAATAGCACCGCTCAAGTCCTCTTTCTATGGCCTGGAGCCAGGGTGGCAGTGCCCTGTTTTAGGGAGGAGGGGCAAACACAGCTTTAATGGTTGCCCATGGCCAGCCAGTGAATAAAAAAGCCCAGGAGTCCTGTGTGCCTTGCACTGCACAGAGTGAAGACTCATAATGTTATGTCCTCCTAATCATGAAGAGGACTTGTTAAAGACTCATTTCACTACGTGAAGATTTCAGATGGAGATCTGTCCTCTGGAGTGGAGCTCAGGCTCTGTCTTGCAACTCAGAGGAATTCTGATGGAAAGCTCAGAATTGCCCTTGCTTTCTCCTTTCCCAGGCTCCAAAGCAAGCACTGACGCAAGGCAGGTGGACCTTCCTCCTGGCAGAGCAGGAAAACACACAGTTGTGCCTGTGGCAAAAGATTTAATCTCTGAGAGAAATGCCAGCCCATCTGTCACCCAGCCCTGTGTATGCTGAAGCTAGCAGTGTAAGACCTGCCAGGGACATGACATGTTTCTAATTCCAGAAATAATTTTGCATTCAAAACAATCTGCTGGTGAACTGGCAATTCAGTCCAGCCACCTAATGAAATGCCAAATGAACACAACTGCTCCTGATGTGGGACATCTCCAACACTGACCAAGCCTGATTCACAAGTGGGCAGAGATAGGATAAACAGTAGTTTCCTCTCATGTGTTTTTTTAAGCTGAAGTTGTTCATAATCCTGCTGTTGCTGAGCCCCCCCCCTAAAGTCTGACACCACCACAGAGACACCTTCAGCGTTAACAAATCTCTCCCATGGGCACCAAGAGATGCAGTGTCAAGAGAATATCAACAGCCAAGCTCTGTAAAAATGTGCTTTCTTCAACAAGCTTTTCTGGCACTGACGTTCAGACTGAACAGTTCTAGTTCTGTCTTGTGTCTTAGTTGAACAAACTTTAAGATTTCTGAAAGCAGATGGGTCTCACAAGAATGAAGTATAGGCTGAAATCAGTATACACAACTGGACTGAACTCAGGAGTATGGTATTCTCAGGTAAGTACTAAATCCCTGAAGAGCATGGATAGACTGCAGATTGAATCTGATGTGTTTGGTGATAATTTAATGTGGAGCTAAGGATAGATTGCATTGGATATGTGACACAACAGCTCTAACTAGTACTGACACAGTGAAATGTCACCTATTTGTCCTCTTCACAAGTGAATGAATTGTGTCATGCTAGTCCTGGCTAGCCTTAGCATAAGAAAGGATGCCCTGCTCTGTTTCTATTCCTGTGTCCCAGCTATGGTATAATTATGGTTACGCAAATTAATCAGGTTTAGTGAATCAATTAAGAAATGACCTTCTCCTACAGGTAAAACCCCCTGACACCTCAGACTCACCCCTGATCTTGTAGATGGATTGGTTTCAGTGGGCAGGAGTAACTACAGCTCCATCTGACCCTTCCCATTCTGGAACAGACACCTTACAAAACATCTCCAGTGCCTACACAAACCAAGGAGGCATCTCTGGACCCTCCTGTGTTTGCTCTCCAGACCAGTCAGTTCTGCCAGGCACTGCCTGGCACTTTGAGCAACTTCTCTTTTGTTTAACCATAGTTTAAAATAACTTATGAACCAATCATAAAATTATTTTTTGGTTTCTCCTGGCTCCATGAACACAAAGAGATGCATGTCCTACCATAGGAGGAAGCAATGGCTGTTAAGTTTTACAGTTATAGTGGAAAGCACTGATCAGAGCCTGCCAGCCTCACTACTGGATGTGACAGGTGGTGGAGGACGTGGCTTGGCAACACATGCAAGTAGAGTTGACCGATTTAGGGGGGATTAGGTCGAGGTCCTCGTCATCTGGGATCTCATCTAACCGGTACCCATCCTTTAGCAGCTGGATATTCAAGTCTTGGTTGATCTGCTACAGACAAAGAGACAAACAGTCAAACACTTGAGAGACACTTCTTTCTTCTGATAGTTGAAAGAGGAAAGAAGTCCCTTATTCTGGAATATATTTCCCTATCATTAGCAGCTGTCTCATCAATGAAAGAGTCCCAGTTTGTGATCACAGGTGAGGGCTGCCTCCTATTGTTTAAACTTCTTTCACAATAGGAATATCTAGAGTGAGATATTCCAGAGTAGCAAGTTGATACAGTATTTTATTCTCAAATAATCTTTCCATGAAGATGAGTCCTCATTTAAAGTAATGTAATAATAATGAAAATAAACTGACTGGCAGGTGGCCAGTCCCTCCTTTCAGGCTGGGGCACTATAGCAGTTGAAAGATGGTAAAGATTCTTGTTTTTTTATAATCTCGAATTCAAGTGCTGTCTACCCAGATCTGGATGAACAACACTTCATCAGGGCCCAGAGATGGCCCAGATCATCTGATCTGGTTCCTGCTCTTGGCTGTTTCTCAGCATTTCAAAAGTATTTTGCCCAAGGAAGGGATATGTGGGGGGAAGCCCCACAATTAAAGTTTGAGGTAGTGCAAAAGTGAGGCCATGTTCCATGGGAGCAGTGGAGCTGGTTAGATGGTTTCCATGGACACGGCCTTGGGTTGCAGGGAGTACAAGGTTGAGACGGTTTGATAATGTGCAGGTGCTGGATTCCTGGATGTTGTTGTAGGAATATGTTTGTGTTGTGTGTGAAGTTAGTTAGCTCAATAAAGGCTGCCTGCTGCACTGAGCAGGCAGACATCTCGTCTCACTATCCTTGTGTGTCTTGTGTGTCTTGTGCGTCTT